>NC_134714.1:49610000-49812500 GCF_049634645.1 Pelodiscus sinensis
TTATACACAGTACTCTTCTACATTTCCAATTCTAAATTATTAGTACACTGTATATGTGCTGTTAATCAGCTACTATACCTTTTTTAATTCAGGTGGCATTTCTGTAGTAGGTCAAATAATTCCTTCATCTTTAAGGGCAAATCCTGACTGTAAAAGCTCAAAGGGGCAGAAGAAGATCTGTGCTGCATCCAAGAGTGTGTCTAGACTACAGGGTTTTGTTGACAAAAGTGGACTTTTCTTGACAAAACTATACCTGCATGTACACTAGCTCTGAGTTCTGTCGACAGTAAGTTGACAGAACACAGCAGTTTTGTCGATGGCGGTAAACCTCATTCTACGAGGAATAATGCCTTTTGTCGACAGAGTTATGTTGAAAAAAGGCTCTATTACATCCACACTGTGGTTTTTCAAAAGAGAGCGTCTAGACTCTTTGTTGAAAATGCGACTTGCTTTGTCAACAGAACTGGCTGTAGTCTAGATGCTCTTTGTCGACAGTATCTGTCGACAAAAGCCTGTAGTCTAGACGTATCCCAAGTGATGATGAAGGCAATGTTTAGTAGCAGTTTTTACTGCAACTTTACAAAAAAATCATAATATATATATTTTTACAGACTGATCAAAACTGAAGTAGAGTGCTGTCAGTTGGCAACCAATCCACCTCAAGGCCACAATTTAATGGACATCTGAGATTGCCTCTTAAACTTGCAAATGTTTATTTGTTTGCTTCTCTATTCACATAGCTTACCAATACTTGTTTACCTTTTGAAGTTTATCTGATTTTCTTCAGCTCCTTTAAAATATTTTTTGAAAATAACTAGTATTATCTTAGATTAAGTTGTAATGCTCTATCTCCCCAAAGTCATTATGATTTATGAAGAAACCACTGTAACATAGTATTTTAACAAGAGACACCATAAATTGAATTTTGTGAATTCCTTGTAAAAACTGTCTTCACTTAAAAGTGTGTAACTATATTAGTTACAGTCCATGCCAATATGGTAAAAGAGGAGAGAGAATAGTGCTGATTTAATTATGCGAATGGTATTCTTGTAAGTGTGAAAACAGATGGCAGAAGCAACAAGCGATGGATGACTTTTTAAAATCAAATACTTTTGAATAAATATTTGTGTTCAAAAGCAATAAGCAACTAGAGCTCTGCTGGAAAAGGGCTGCTCTCAGATTATCTACTTTTCATGTATGCTGCAAATATCCAGTAAAATGACCTCAAATCTGACCTTCTTTATTGTCCCTCCCAGAAAAAATGATTCATTTCCCAGACTACACAGTGTAGCTACTCAAGGCATTTACTGAGCAAAAATATTCAGTGCCAGATTATGCATAACAGTCTTATAATATGGCTGACTGGAACAGGCCACAAAGATAGTACAGAAAGAAGCTGAAGTTGGTTCCCAAAGAAAATGTCAAGTGACTGTACTGGTCTAACAATCCAGCCACCGGTGAAACTAATTAATTGGCCATGTGCACCTCGAAAAGTTAAAGCAAATAAACTCTATGCAAATAAATATGTTGGCCCACTAGAAATAACTAATAAAAACTGCTCATCTTCTCACAAACCTTTTAGTAGTGACTGGGAATGAGCAACTTTAAACTACTGAATATTGCACATCATATATTAATGAAACTTAAATAAGTTAAAAATTACGGCCTAATTTTACAAAGTGCTCTATTACTGAAAATCAGATCATTATGCTATGGTTATAATCTTATTTTGATAACTGCTTTTGTTTAATTTTACCCCAAATAGTTTACCTCACAAGTTAAATTTAAGTAAGTTTACAAGTTATTCATTATATATGTGGCAGACATACCTCAATCTTAATGCAAATTAGATATTAATGAACTTAGTATAATTTTTGTTAGGTAATTAAACTTCCCTGTGATTTTTACTGAAGCTTAGGGATAAACTATTATTGCTTTCATACATAGGGGCTGCATCTAGACTAGCAAGTTTTTCTGCAAAAGCAAAAGTTCCGGAAAAGCTTGCAAGCTGTCTACACTGTCCGCTTGAATTTGCACAAGAACACTGACGATCTGATGTAAGATTGTCAGTGTTCTTCCACAAATACTATGATGCTCCCATTCGGGAAAAAGCCCTCTTGCACAAATGTATTTGCAGTGTAGACAGCTCAGGACTGTGGATAAGGGAGAAGCGGTGGATGTCATATACCTAGACTTTAGTAAGGCATTTGATACGGTCTCGCATGATATTCTTATTGATAAACTAGGCAAATATAACTTAGATAGGGCCACGATAAGGTGGGTGCATAATTGGCTGGATAACCGTAGTCAGAGAGTTGTTGTTAACGGTTCTAAATCCTGCTGGAAAGGGATAACAAGTGGAGTTCCTCAAGGGTCTGTTTTGGGACCCGTACTGTTCAATATCTTCATCAATGATGTAGATATTGGGATAGAGAGTACGCTTATTAAGTTTGCGGATGATACCAAACTGGGTGGGGTTGCGACTTCTTTGGAGGATAGGGACATAATTCAAAATGACCTTAGCAAGTTAGAGAAATGGTCAGAGGTAAACAGGATGAGGTTTAATAAAGAGAAATGCAAAGTGCTCCACTTAGGAAGGAACAATCAGTTCCATACATACAAGATGGGAAGCGACTGTCTAGGAAGGAGCATGGCAGAAAGGGATCTAGGGGTCATAGTGGACCACAAGTTGAATATGAGTCAACAGTGTGATGCTGTTGCCAAAAAAGCAAATATGATTCTAGGTTGTATCAACAGGTGTGTTGTAAGCAAAACTCGTGAAGTCATTCTGCCGCTCTACTCTGCACTAGTTAGGCCTCAGCTGGAGTACTGTGTCCAGTTCTGGGCGCCACATTTCAAGAAAGATGTGGAGAAATTGGAAAGGGTACAGAGAAGAGCGACAAGAATGATTAAAGGTCTAGAGAACAAGACCTATGAAGCCAGGCTTCATGAACTGGGCTTGTTTAGTTTGGAAAAAAGAAGATTAAGGGGGGACATGATAGCGGTTTTCAAATATCTAAAAGGGTGTCACAAGGAGGAAGGAGAAAATTTGTTCCTCTTGGTTTCTGAGGACAGGACAAGGAGTAATGGGCTTAAAGTGCAGCAGGGGAGGTTTAGATTGGACATTAGGAAAAAATTCCTAACTGTCAGGGTGGTCAAATATTGGAATAAATTGACAAGGGAGGTGGTGGAATCTCCCTCTCTGGAGATATTTAAGAACAGGTTAGATAGACATCTGTCAGGGATGGTGTAGGTGGAGCTTGGTCCTGCCTTGAGGGCGGGGGGCTGGACTCGATGACCTCTTGAGGTCCCTTCCAGTCCTATGATTCTATGATTCTATGATAAAGCCCCGATGGCGAAAATATCGATCGGGGCTTTTTTGCGCAAAACTGCATCTAGATTGGCATGGACGCTTTTCCACAAAAAGTATTTTTGCGCAAAAGCGTCCATGCCAATCTAGATGCTCTTTTCCACAAATGCTTTTAACGGAAAAACTTTTCCGCTAAAAGCATTTGCGGAAAATCATGCCAATCTAGACATAGCCAGGGTGTTTAGAAAAAAATTCCTCCTCTCAATCTGTATACAGATAAACATTTTTTTCCAGTGGGACAACAGTGACATCATTACGTCACCCTGTGTTCTGCTGCCCCTCCACCCTCAGCCACGTGACTGGATCCCTCCCCTCTCAATGCTTGGGCAGGGGAAGAGCGCCAGGGCTGCCGTGGCCTTGGCCCTCCCCGGCCGTGGCCTCAGACCAGCCCTCCTCAGCGGCTGGAGGGAGAGCTGGGGCTGCCATGGCCTCAGTTGGCTGAGGGGAACCGGGTCTGATATGGCATGGCCTGATCCTCCCCGGCACTGGGGGGGGGGGGGGGGAAGGGGCATGGTACAGCCCTCCTTGGTGGCTGGGAGGATGTGGGGGGAGAACCACGGCTGTCGTGGCCTCAGCAGTGGGTAGGCGCAGCTGGGGGAGTGTGGCCGGTCCAGCCTTCCCTAGCAGCTGGGGGAGGGGGAAAGACAGGGCTGTCTACCACAAGAGAGGGGGTTCAGCGAGCTTGGCAAGCAGGTGGCGCAGCCCCTAGTATGAATATATTTGTATTTGTTCAATTAGATGAAATATTCCAGTTAACTAATGGAGATCTAGGAGGCTTCCACTTTATGTCCCCAGAGAAAAGTAAATGTCAGAAATATAACCTTTCCGTAACCATAAAACCACCTTTAATACCCATGAGAGTGTTTATTATAACTCAGAAAAGCAGTATTTTAAACTTTATCTTGCTTATACATTATATGACAATTTACTTTAGATTATGTTTTGGAAAATGGATAAAAGATTGGGTATTACAGTTGGTAACATATAGAATGTGAGTTCTAACTATAATGATAGCAACTGGTAAACACAATTTCTTCAAAAAGAAGTAGCACAGAAGATCTTTATCAAAACAGAAAATGTAGGGGAAAGTGAGCCCCCTCTTTTCTTTGTAAAGCATCTAGGAAAATGCATACAATTGGAAATGTTTTAAGCCCTTCATTTCTTAAAGCTACCTACAAAATTCCTAAAACAGTTCCTAACATCATTGCTATGTAAATGGTAAAACTCTTTATGAACTAACCTGAAATCTAATGATCTTACTACACTGATTTCTAATACAAGAAACCATTTGTGTCTAGTTTATATTAATGGAAAAATAAATTAATTATTTATTGCCAGTGCTGAAGCAATTCCCTCATCCAACTCTGGAAGACCAAGAGTCATCTTTCCAGAAATTGCCAGGTACGTTCAAAAACTTCTTTAATATCTATTTAAAGACTCTCTTTAATAACTATTGATTTTTAAAAAGACTGTTTAGAGAATAAAAAACATAAAAAAATCAAGAGCATTTGGATCTTTTGAAAACAGAATTTAATTTCATAATTAACCCTAATAAAACTCAATATCTCAGACATAAATGGAATAAAAAGAAAGACTTAAATAAAACGCGAATTTTTAGAATGTTCTGAGAATTCCTCATCACAAAGACAAGGAAATATAAATGTCAAGAAAAAATTACAACCTTAATGCATTATATGTATTAGGAAATAGCTGTAAGATGACCAGCCTCCTAAAGACCATCTAATAAAAGAAGTTAGCAGCCAACTTGAATCAAAACAAGCCTGAAGGAGAGGTGTTTCCTATAAATAAATGGGACTTGGACGGAGAAGAGTAAAAAAACCTCTGAAGTAAGCACCGATTACACACTTCCTGCTACCCTGCCCCAAACCACGCAACATTTATCACCTTATCTTTTTATCTCTAAAGGTAAAATGTCATGACAGCAAAGAAGAAAATATTAACAAACCCAAAGAAAACCTCCCCAAGATTTTCACATAGATTGATGAGAGAAAGTTAACTAAACACTGCCAAAAGACTAAACTTAAAAAAAAAAACCTCAGGTAATCATTTTATTGAGATATGCAAATATTGTAACATAAAATATTAATGTTTTATCCTGTTAATCAACAAATGGTTAAGCAATGTATTCTGGAAGAGGAAACAGGAGCTAAACTTTGATAAAGAGAGAAACAGTGAGATTTAATTGTGCTTAAGTTTCTTAATTGGCCTTTCTCAAGACAGCTCCTCAAATGCCTTCTTTTAAGTATCCAATTTAAATATTTTCTTCAATTTCATATGATTTAGTTAAGATTGCTTACTTTTCCCAGCTATAACTGGCTTATTAGCACTAATAACTAAACAGATTTCACCTGTCCTTAAAGAAAGTGGTTTTAAGTATCTAATAAGAGACTATGACTAAATTCACAATAACTTTAGAAAATGGCATACTTAGGTCTCAGTAGGCAGTTCACACTTACAGGTATTATCCTTGCTAAATATTCTTCACAGACAAGCATAAAGAAGAGATTCTTAAAAAGTAACCAGTTTATTACTAATGTTCTATCATTTGTGTTGCTTTAATATTTTCTTTTTCCCAACTTTCCCCTGTGCTCCTACTAGCAACCATTTTGCAAGCACAAATATGAAGGTGTAAATCATATTCTCCAAAAAGGAGGCCAACCTTCTAAAATATGTATTCCATAAGTAATGAATTTAGAGAGACTATTATGTACTATATTGGTGAAGGTACTGAATGTATACCATTCCTTCCTCTTCAAGGCACAGTGTTCACAGTTACTTTATTTAATTAGTTGAACATATACTGATAGGAGTCTGAGCAGAAACAATAATTTTATTATGAAATGTAGCTATCTTTTTTAGTCTTTAAAGAATTCAAAGTATGCAATCCTTCACATTTATGAAAGGAGTTTGAATGAGATACCCTGAATAATTTGAGAGCATTTGAGAGCATCTTTTACCCTGCTTACTATGAAAAAAAAAATCCACCATTCCCTCTGGGTGACATATCTATGTAAAACGCCTTATAAACATATTTAATAGTTTGACCCTAAGCTCTGCAAATTCAAACACTTATGACAACTAGGCTACGGATTTTCTTTAACTCTAAAAGGAGATGCAGAGACGTTATACATTATTTTCTAAAGGCTATAGATACATCATTGTTTAGGCCAGTAATTACAAAGCAGCATTTGAGAATCAGGTGCCCAAATTAATGGTTCATTTGAAAATGATAGCCTAAACAATGGAAACAATCATTGATACTAGGAAAAACTGACCCTGACTTGGAAATTCTGACTCTACTGAAGTCTATGACAAAACTTCTTTGATTTCAAAAGGACCAAGATTTCATGGTTTATTTATATTCGTTAATATTTACTTTTCCAGTTTTTCTAATATTGTTAAGTATGATATGATAATTTAGGGAGGAAAGCAAAAATCCCTTTACTTCTATTAATTATGTCAAGCGTGAATGTGCATTTCCTCGTGTTTGACTGAAATCACTTGATTTGTGTATCCACCAAATTTCAAGGGATCTGGAAGAAAATATGACCTTTTAAATCTATGGAACTCAGTCAATTGTACCATACAGTGCACACAAACTCTGTGTGTGTGTGTGTGTGTGTGTGTGTGTGTGTGTGTGTGTGTGTGTGTGTGTATAAACAAAAATAATTACTGAAAAGAATATGGTATTTTAACTGTAACTTGTCCTTTTCATGGACTCAAAATCGATATATGATGTAATACCGACATTACAACCTGAAAATAATGGAGAGAGATTTTGTGTGTGTAAAAATTGAAAGAAACGGGAGGAATGACAGCCTAAGTCAAATAAGTTTCATTGATATTTTTGAAATAATTCAATATTATAAAAAGAGTATGACATAATTGGGAAGGGCATATTACTATAGTTTTCTTTACCAATGTATTAATTTTTATACAGTAGCTCACAGAAATGTTAGTAATTATTTCTTGCATCAGATGAACTAAAATTTAATTACCTATCACCAGCAAATATGAGTATTTAAACTTCCACTTTCTATCAGAATGTCTCTCTACCAAAAAGCAAAGTGCATAAAGATAAAGGCACAAAAATCGCTTTGTATCTGAATGTAGTACATATGTAAAACTGCCTATCTGATGATACAACTGCAATAGTTAAATACTAAATATTCTTCATTGTAAATTTGTTGTCAGATGCTTATTTATTCTGTCAGTCATTTAGTATTTCTGAAATAGAATCATTTCTATTGTGCAGTTTAACATTCTTTAGCAGTTTACAACAATCTACATGAGAGAAAAAAATCTAAAGCTGCATACACCCGCTTAGTAACAGCCCTCAGCAAGTTAAAGAATTGCTTTAGGCTATAAGGCTTATTGGATAAAAACATCAGCCTTTCACCTTCAGAATCACACTTCAGGTTTGTCCTAAGGTCCAAAGTGAAATGTATTTCATGGTCTGAGTTCAGTCCTCTGGGGATTATTAAACCACATTCGAAAACCACTGCAAATAACATTTTAGTTTAGCATGATTGGCAGGTCACTTAGGAGAGGCCCTGTACTGCTCTTTAAAACTATATTACTTTTGATGCCCAGAAAGGACAGTTTTCACAGGTCAAGTTTCAGAACACTGGTAGCAAGTCTAAAAGCCTACATCAAAGTTAGCTCTACCATACCCAGTCTGTAAGTAAATAAAGAAGAGTTCAACTTCTAATGCCATAGTGAACAAACGGAACAATAATATTAAAGGCCATTGGCTCTTGGTTTAAATCAATATTTACTTGGCCTGTTTTCCCAACTAACTTTTACACTTTATAAATGAATATTGACTTACACCTAAAGATTGATCTGACCCAACCCAACATGACCCCTCCCCTTTTTCTACCCTTCTCTCTCTCTCTCTCCATCATTCTCTCCTCATTACTAACACTAAGGATTTTTTAGAAAGAGAAAGGTAGGTGACATACTGTAATATCTTTTATTGGATCAACTTATTTTGGGGAGAGACACAAGCTTTTGAGCCACACAGGAGACTTGCAGAAGAGCTTTGTGTGGCTCAAAAATTTGCCTGTCTCACCAAAAAAAGCAGGCCAGATAAAATGTATTAATTCCTCACCCACTTTGTCTCTCTAAAATACTTGGACTGAACACATTGCATACTGAGGTTCTGTCTGCTTTCCTCCTACAACCCTCCACCTGTTCCAGTGACCCAATTTCCTCCTGACTCATTACCTTCCTTACGCCATTGTCCCTTTTTACCTTCTCTACTTAATCTCTCATTCTCATCACATTCCTTACTCTCATATTCAAAGCATGTTAGGATTTCTCCATAGTAAAACAAAACTAACACAAATTTATCCCTATCCAAATATCATCTCCACAGTCAATGCTCATATTTACAGTCACTGCCACAAGTTCCTCCTCAGATTACTCCTTGGTTCCCTCCAAACTGGTTCCTTCAGTTCCACTGAAACTTTTCTCATGGTTTTTAACAACCTGTTCCAGTCCATCTACATTGCAGGTTATATGTGGAAGATATTCTTCTCCCTGATTCTCAGGAACTTCCCAGCATGCAGCTTGGTCACTCTGACAGTGTGTTTGAAAAAACATATGAGAAGCCCTAACTATATTTGATTTAAAAAAAATGGAACAAGTTAGCAAAGACTGATAAGGATAAGATACAGTCTGCAGGAAGAAAGATTCAACTGTTCTTCGCCATTTGTAACCAAATACATTTTTTAAATTGTAACCAGGGGACATGGTTAATAAGTTAGTAAGGCAATGCAGGGTCTAAATAAAATGAAGTGCAGGAATTAAGCATTTGATAACAGCGGTCTTAAGATAAACAAATATTAGCATTTGGCTGTAAACACTTCTGGTAGAAGTATCACACTCCAGCTTATTTTAATACTTTGGAGGCTTCAGAGAATGAACTGATATTGACTAAACCAGTGCTAAATATAAGCATTCTGTTAATAATGTAAAGTTCTGAACTTTTTAGAAATGAAATAAATCAAGCACTGTTGGCATTTATAATGTATTAATATTAATCAATAAATGGTTACTAACAACTCATAAGAATGTAATTCATTAGTCTCATATTTTTTTCTTCCAGAATGTAAGCAGGAAAGTACAAACATACATCTTCTAACTGATTGCTACAAACATACTTCTTCTAACTGATTACCATTCATTAAACTTCTTTCCCAAGTAAAGATAATATCATCTTTGCTACATAATTCCAGCCAAAAGAACACAGAAAACAGACACAGAAAGATCAATTTGTAAAGGAGGCTGTAAACTATATGGGCAGTTAAAAAACACTAGGGAGTCTTTTGTACAGTTCACTTTATTAACCACATTGTCCTAAAGTGGGTGAAACCTACCTAATGAACCCTTTATGTAAAAGTAATGAATTTCATGGAAAATCGTTGTCTCTTTGATATACTTTTTCTTAAAACTATGTAACCAGTTCTAAAGTGAGAGTTTTTGACTGATTGAAAACAGCAGGATTTGACCCCAAAACTAATGACCTACACGGTCTATTTTTTTTTTAGGAAATGAAAGGGATTTTTTGGGGGGAAAACAAATAATGTTTCCCCAATTTATATTCACTGTTTTGGCTAAATGGGTATTCCTGCTTCCATACTGGTCAATTACATAATTGCAACCAATCAACTGAAAAGTGCGCAACACTAAGCCTTCCTTCTTGATTCCTTATAATATAGATGTAGAAAAAAAAAGAAAACTGAACAATCTCAACAATAGAGAGTTCTCTGTACTTGTTTGTCTGAATCCAAAAAAGAATTTATGGATTTTAAAAAAATCTTTCAAAATATTAGTTCATTATAGAGAGAGACAACTGTTCACCCAAATGTAGCATCTGCCAGTCAACAAACATCAAACACATCAGAAAGCATTGTAGTCAAATATATTGTAATACACTTTGAAGTTATTGTTTACTTTGCCAATGAAAAAGAAATAATTGTTATTTTTAGAGAAGAACACATGTTTTAATGTCTTCCTCATCTTTTCATGGCTTCATTGGGCTTATCCAAAAGCTTTAATATGGATGAAAAACCTTTCCATGGGGACAAAGTCAAGAAGTCTACATATGACTATCAAGTTCATCGTGTATTTACTTATTTTCACTGAGGGCTTGTCTCGATGGTGCAGTCATGCATATGACATGGTTGTGATTTCTAAAGCACATGAATGTACTGGGCACTAATTGGTGAGGGCAGATCCTGATAAAGGTTCCATAATAATCTTGAGACTATAAAAACACAGCACAGAACATTTAGTGCACACCAGCAATGTAAGTATAACATTTTAGTTTTAGAAAGCTTTAGAAATCACAACCCCATGGATGCATTCCTCCACTATGTAACCAAGCCCTGAATCTTATATAGCATAACAAGGAAAGAACAAGGTCACTGAAAGAGAAAGAGAGATTCAAAATTCTCCAATTGTCACTACAAAAAAGCAAGCACATTTTGGAGATAGACACAGATATTATTAAAGAAAGGTACAGTCAATAGGATGCTTCCTCTTCACATGGCTCCCATTAGCATATTTTTAGTTACTGTTCCATAATCAATTCCAAACATTCTTTGAATGCTATATAAATTGCCAAAATTCAGGAGGGTTATAACTCTGCTTGGAAGATCCAGCCATTATCAATAACTGCATATTCTGCAAGTTAAAGAGATAAACCATCACAAGTCATTGACTCTTGAAATATCTCTTTGGTATGTCTGGAGCATTTTCCAAGTCAGGAGCAATTTACAACAACAAAACTGTTTGGAAAAGTGATCAAGTGATCACAATACCACTAAACAAATTGTTCTAGCCCACGGGTCTAAAAGTGCCCTTTAAGGTGAATAAGTACAGAAACCTTATCTATAAATGGGTATAATAAATAATTCATCATATGTAAATGATTGTTATAGTTTCTTATTTACCCATTCTATACACTATAAATCCACACAAAATGCACAAATCCACTTAACATGCAATATTTAAGATATGGGATCACCATGGAACATACACTGGCATTATGATAGGAATACATAATAAGATAGTAACTTTCTTAATGGTTCCTAAGATTCTGTTAGGTTGGGTTGCTTATTTGTTTGTTTGTTTGTTTGTTTGGACTGCCACTGCAGTTGCTGAACAGATGTTTTAGAGAACTACCTGCAATGACTCCACTATTTTTTCTTCTAAATTTTTTTGCCCAGTCACCTGGTTTTGTTAAATACCTTTGTAACTCTTCAAAGTCTGCTTTGGACTTAACTATCATTAGAGCCCTAAAAGGATACAAATTGCTATCTGGAGGTGTATGATCCCTGACAGGAGATGTGGCTGGGGGCAGTACAGTTGCTCAGTCAGAAGGAGCTGCTTGAAAGCGGGCACTGGCTTTTGGTAGCGGTGGCACCATGTTCTTATTTAGCTACTATGGTTCTTGGGAGCAGAGCGACTTAGATCAGAAAATACTGATTTCTATCCATGGGCAGAAGTATGTATCTGTGCAGGTCTCTAATTAAGTTGGGGGTGTTGGTTGCATAGGGTTTGAGGAGAGAGTCTACATACCTACCCAACCAACACCCCCAGCTATCTCCGAGACACTACTGACTTCCTAAGGAAACTACAAAACATCGATTACCTCCCCAATAACACCATCTTTGCCACCATGGATGTAGAAGCACTATACACCAACATCCCACATGAAGACGGATTACAAGCTATTAGAAACACTATCCCAGAGGACACCACTGCCAACCTGATAGCAGACCTATGTAACTTTGTTCTCACCCACAATTATTTCCAGTTTGAGAACAACTTATACCTCCAGATCAGCGGCACAGCCATGGGTACACGCATGACCCCACAGTATGCTAATATCTTTATGGCTGACCTAGAACAACGTTTCCTCAACTCCCGTCCCCTTTTTCCCCTTCTCTACTTACGCTACATCGATGACACCTTCATGATCTGGACGCATGGCCAAGAAACACTGGAGATATTCCACAGAGATTTCAACAACCTACACTCCACCATTAACCTCAGCCTGGACCATTCCACACGGGAGATCCATTTCCTGGACACCACAGTACAAATCAACAATGGAAAATTAGACACCACCCTCTACAGAAAACCCACTGACTCATACAGTTACCTACATGCTTCCAGCTCCCATCCAGCACACACCATACGATCCATTATCTATAGCCAAGCCCTTCGATACAACCGCATCTACTCTAATCCCACTGACAGAGACCAGAAACTTCAAGATCTCTACCAAGCATTTATAAACCTCAATTACCCACCCAGAGAAATAAAAAAGCAAATTGAAAGAGCCAAACGAATACCTAGAAACCATCTACTACAAGACAGACCCAAGAAAACCAGCAATAGAACACCACTTGTCATCACCTACAGCTCCCAACTTACACCTGTCCAACACATTATCAATAAATTACAGCTTATACAGGAACAGGACACTAAACTCCAAGAAGCTCTGGGAGACAGACCCATAGTCTCCTAGGGTATGTCTACACTACCCCGCTAGTTCGAACTAGCGGGGTAATGTATGCATACCGCACTTGCTAATGAAGCCCGGGATTTGAATTTCCCGAGCTTCATTAGCATAAGCGGGGAGCAGCCATTTTTAAATCCCCGCTGCTTCGAACCCCGTGCAGCGCGGCTACACGGGGCTCGAACTAGGTAGTTCGGACTAGGGTGCCTATTCCGAACTACCGGTACACCTCGTTTCACGAGGAGTAATGGTAGTTCGGAGTAGGAACCTAGTCCGAACTACCTAGTTCGAGCCCCGTGTAGCCGCGCTGCACGGGGTTCGAAGCAGCGGGGATTTAAAAATGGCGGCTCCCCGCTTATGCTAATGAAGCCCGGGAAATTCAAATCCCGGGCTTCATTAGCAAGTGCGGTATGCATACATTACCCCGCTAGTTCGAACTAGCGGGGTAGTGTAGACATACCCCTATAGACAACCACCTAACCTCAAGATGATTCTTACCAACAACCACAGGACATACCACACTAATACCAACCCTGGTACTTTCCCTTGCAACAAACCCCGTTGCCAGCTTTGTCCACATATTCACTCTGCTGACACCATTACTGGGCCTAACCAAGTGAGTTATAAGATCAAGAATACATATTCTTGCACCTCCAGAAATATAATCTATGCTATCATGTGCCGAAAGTGTCCGTCTGCTATGTACATTGGACAAACGTCTCAGACACTTCGCCAAAGAATCAATGCCCACAAAACAGACATTAGACAGGATCACCAAGAAAAAACATTTCAACCAGAAAGGACACTGTCTCAATGACCTACTCACCTGCATCCTCCTTCAGAAGACATTCAAATCTGCACTTGAAAGAGAATCCTCTGAACTGGCATTCATGCTAAAATAACACACTCTTTGCGGGGGCATGAACAAAGACTCCAGCTATCTTACCCATTACAAATATAGCTTCCCTAATTATCACCTCTAACACTATTAACTCACAGACATCTACCCTTCCCCTCCTCTAATATCATTAACTCACAGGCATTCACCTTCCTCCCTCCCCCCCCCCCCCCGCATCCCCCTTCTGTTCTGAAATGTGATTTGTCCTTTTCATATGTGTTCACTTTTTTTTAAATTGTATCCTTTGCTATATATGGCTGTGACTATTTTCTTCCACTATTTGATCTGAGGAAGTGGGTCTGGCCCATGAAAGCTCATCATCTAATAAACCATCTTGTTAGTCTTTAAAGTGCTACATAGTCCTGTATTTTGTAATAATTTGATGAGGTATGATTTCCCTTAAAAAAATCTGTGATTCTTCCCCAACCAATTATTTTCACCTATGTGCCTCATAAGTCTGCTCTTTATTATGTACGTTGAACCTCTCTAGTCTAGCACCCTTGGAACAGACCGGTGCTGAACCGAGAATTTGCCAAACCACAGGAGGTCAATATTATCTAGCCATATTACCAACACTTCCACTGCTTAATAGGCTCTTAGACATTTAGATGCAAAGTAGAGCTAAACAATAGCACAGAACATTGAGAGCCAGGACTGGTGGCGTTAAACAAACTTTATGGGAAACAAACTTTACGCAGGAAACTTGGCCACACCCATGATAAGGGGATACTTGGCTTACTAAAATCATGCCAAACCATGGATGTTGTTGGACCTACAGTGCCAGACTAGGGAGGTTCAAACTGTAGTTTCCACCAATTTGCTTGGGATTGTAGTTATGTTTACCTGTAACTGCCTGGATCACCTCTGGAGCCTTTTTTAAAAATAGCATCACATTAACTATCCTCTAGTTATTTGGTTTAGAAGCGGATTTAAATGATAGGCTACATGCCAGAATTAGTAATTCTGCAATTTCACATTTGAGTTCCTTCAGGACTCTTGGGTAAATACCACTTGGTCCTGGTGACTTATAACGATTTATCAATTTGTTCCCAAACCTCCTCTCCTGACAACTAAATCTGGTATAGTTCTTCAGACTTCTCACCTTAAAAAAGGGTTCTGATGTGGGAATCTCCCCCACATCCTCTACAATGAACATCAACGCAAAAAAATCATTTAGTTTCTCTACAATGTCCTTATCTTCTCCCAAGTCCTTCTTTAGCACCTCAATCATCCAATGGCCCCACTGATTGTTTGGCATGTTTCCTGCTTCTGATTTACTTCATTTCTGAGTCTTTTGCTAGCTGCTCTTCAGATTCTTTTTTGGTCTATCTAATTATACAAGTTACCTAGAAGTTACATAGAATTTAACTTCCAATTTTAAAATTATGCATTTTTGCCTCTAACCATCTCTTTCACTTTGTTGTTTAACTATGGTGACACTTTTGTAGTCCCCTTACAATCTTCAAGTTAAAAAAACATATTAACTAATCTGAACCTCTTAAGATATATTTAAAAGTTTCAATGATCCCCGCAGGCATTTCACTTTTTGTGTCTGTACCTTTTAATTTCCATTTTAGGCAGGTCTCCTTTCCAAACTAAATGCGTCTGTAGTGGGCTCCCCCCCAAGGATGTTACATTTAATTATATTGTGGTAATTATTACTGAATTGTTCAGCCACATTCATTTCTTGGACTAGATCCTGTGCTCCATTTAGGACTATCTCAAGAATTGCCTCTCCATGGGAGGTTCTAGGACTAGCTGCTTCAAGAGCAGTCATTTATGTCTACAAACTTTCTCTCTGCAGCCCATCCTGAGGTGACACACACCCAGCCAATATGGGGATTGCTTAAATCCTCTATTGTTAGTGAAT
Source organism: Pelodiscus sinensis (assembly GCF_049634645.1). Classification (NCBI taxonomy): domain Eukaryota; kingdom Metazoa; phylum Chordata; order Testudines; family Trionychidae; genus Pelodiscus; species Pelodiscus sinensis. The sequence goes on from NC_134714.1 coordinate 49,625,695, forward strand.
TTTCCATTTGTATAGCCACTCTAATCTCTCAGATCATTTCAGTCACCATCTCCATCCCGGACATGGTGGTCAGTAGTAGACATCTGGTGATATAATCTTATAATTCAAGCATGAAATTTCTATCCATAAGAGATTCTATGGTTTAGCTTCATTCAAGATTTTTACAATACCTAACTATGTTTTCTTTCACATAGGGTATGTCTATGACTGCAAGCTTCTTTTGAAAGAAGCTTTTTTGAAAGAGCTCTTTCGAAAAAGCTTCTTTCAAAAAAGAGCATCCACACCTCAAAACCGGATCGAAAAAGTGATCTGCTTTTTTAAAAGAATGTCCAGACAGCATGTCCCTATTCTGTGTCCATACATGCCTTTTTTCAAAAGAGCTCTTTTGAAAAAGGCATTCTTCCTCGTAATTTAAAGTTTACCAATGTTGAAAATAAGCCTGCATTCTTCTGATTTAATTTAGAAAGAATGCAATTACAGTGTGGACACAGGTGAAGTTTTTTCAAAAAAGGGCAGTTTAAAAAAATGTAGTCTAGACATACCCATATAGTGCCATTCCAACACTAGAAGACCTAATCTGTCTTTATTGTATATTTTGTGCCCTCATATTGTCCCCCCATGCTCCACTGATCATTGTTCCAACAAGTTTCTGAAGTGCCCATTATATCAATAGACTCATTTTAATACCAAGCACTCAAATCCAGCCATTTTAGTATTTAGACTTCTGTAAGGGAGTGAGTTGTGGGTCTCTATCCAAGATAGGCAACAGCAGAAGAACTGGAAACTTGAGTATGGGTAACCACTGAAGAGAAATATTGGTGCAGTTTTCCTCAACTCCAATAATATGCAATTAAATATGTTTTGTAAAGATGTTGTCATCTGGCATGATAAAAGTCTGTATCATGAGCCCAATCACCACTCTGAATTTCAAAATCCAAGCTGTGCAATTGATGGGAAGCCAATCAAAAATGCACTTTATATATCATTATCCATCCAGTTCTTCTTACAATACATTTCCTAAGCTAGCAACTTAACCATCAAATCAAATTAGCCACAAAAAAGAGAAGGGCAAATAGTGGGAGACTATGTCAAAATATTTCCAAGTTTTTATAGGTTTTAATGGAGTACAGAATGTGGAGAGTACCAATGTAGTATAAACTTCAGTCAATCTTGAGGTAGTAGGAGGGAAGAATTTATTAAAAATTTAATGTTCTAAATAAATGTTAATAATGTTCTAAATTAGTTGAAGTTGTGAGTTGAATAAAGTAGCCAATCATAATCTGCAAACTACTGGTATTAAACATATCCTCGATTTGTGTTGCAGGATGGCAAAGAGGAGTCTATAAGAAACTGTAATTGGTAATGAATCTCAGGGTGTGTCTACACTAGTTTGTTAGTTCGAGCTAGGTAGGGTAATGAGGGCAAGCGGAGCTGCAAATGAAGTCTAGGATTTAAATATCCCGGGCTTCATTTGCATGTTCCAGGGCGCCGTCATTTTTAAATCCCTCTTAAAGATCCTAATTCGAACTACCGTTACTCCTCATTTGTAACTCTGCTTGACCTCATTACCCTACCTAGCTCGAACTAACGAGCTAGTGTAGATGTACCCTCAGAAGGTTATGAAGTGGGTTTTGCCCATGAAAGCTCATATATTTTGGTTAGTTTCTAAGATGCCACTGGACCACTTGTTATTTGGTAAGTCATTCTTTCAAGAATGGTACCTTCTCTCCTTCATATTACAAACCCAGAATGGATGACATTCACCCTAGTCAAGGAGTCTGGATAAGATCTATATACCATTTAAATTCCACTAAAGACATCAAAACAGATGGCAAGTGGATTTATGAGTAACATAGGGTATGTCTATACTTGCAGCCTACTTTGAAATAGGGCTGAAAATGTAGGCATTCGAAATTGCAAATCAAGCCCGGGATTTAAATATCCCGTGCTTGATTTGCATCTTCCCGGCCGGGCGCCATTTTTTTTTTTTTTTTTGAAATTGACAAGCCCAGAATAACTGCCCGCGTCGACACGCGGCAGTGAAACGGGTGTTCAAAATAAAGCCCTATTTTGAAATACCGGTTATTCCTCCTGCAAAGAGGTTTAACAGGTATTTCGAAATAGGGTTTTATTTCAAATGCCCGTTTCACTGCCGCATGTAGATGCGGGCAGTTATTCCGGGCTTGTCAATTTCAAAAAATGGCGCCCGGCCGGGAACATGCAAATCAAGAGCGGGAATGACTACATCTGCAGCCCTATTTCGAATTAGGTTGCAAGTGTAGACATATCCTTAGACTGCAGTGTAGAGGAAAGCAGAGGTGATGTGTAGAAGATAACAAGGTCAGATTACTTTTTTTTTAAGTGGCAAAAAAAAATGAAGTTACTTAAGGCAGTGGTTTTCAAACTATGGGTTGTGACTCAGTACTGGATTGTGGAATGTGAGGCACTGGTTCTCATTGCTTCTGGGTGACCAGAGGGGAGTGCTAAGTCGGGCTACTCGCCTGTCCTGGAACTGCAGCTGGGCAAATCCAAGAAGCAGCCCACAGGCCTGGCTCCTAGGTGGGTGGGGCAAGGAGGATGCGGGGGAGAAGAGTGCATAGGGCTCTATGCACTACCCTTGCTCTCCTGGCTGCTTCTAGGGCACAGCATGGTCTGTGGTGCCAGGAGAGGCAGGAAACCTGCCTTACCATCCCTGCTGCACTACTGACCGGGAGCTGCTCAGGTTAAGCTCCTCCTGCCCCCAGTCTTGATCATCCCAAAGACGAAGACCTCTCCTACCCCCAAAGCTTTCATCCTCAGCTGCACCCGGGAGCCTACACTCTGGTCAAATTATGTTGGGTCACAGGCATCAAGAATTTTCTTCAATTGGGTCACGAGAAAAAAGTTTGAAAATCACTGACTTAAGGCATCAGACCTTCATTCTTGAAAGAATAGAAAATTATGAAATAGATGGTGGTATAAGAAATTTATAAATATAGGAAAGACAGTTCCTTCTTTATTCCTGTTGGGTGCAGCTATATTGATTATTGCATAGAAGAAGAGGAGATTCCTTCATTTTCATTAACTCCAATTGTCAGCCCCCAAGAATATATGAAAAGAAAAAGTAAGAAAAATAAAAGCAAGTGGTGACTGGAATGCTTTTAGATGAGAGAGGGTCTGGAGGGAATGTTTATTTGGCTGCATTTCCCTGATTGACAGGTGTGTAAATATTGTAAAGTGTTCGGCCTAAAAACAGAATAAAAGTTTTTCCATCTATTTTTCCTCAATATTTTCATCACAATTTGTTAATCATTTTTAAGTTTGCACATGTAGCTTATAAAGTGTTATTTATATATAGGGAAAGTAAAAGGATTATTTTTACTGGAGGAGGGAAGTGATGCATGCAAGGGACAGCTGGAACATTTCTGAGGCAGCAGGTTTTTTCTCGGTGTGCTACATATGTGGATTCAGTCTTGGAATTGCAATAACATGGTAGATAAACATAACAATCCATGCAAATTTCATTTATACACATGTGATCAAGCTTTTTAATTCAGGAAAGAATAGTTCCCATTGCCCACAGCTTCTTCTCCAGATGAGTGGCCCTTTCCTAAATGCTACTCATAGTTGACTTTTTTAGATATAGCATATCATGGCAAAAATTTGGTTTTGGGTTAATATACTTACTTCACTACTATATACAAAATATTAAACTTTAGTTTAAAACAAACAATACCAGTGTTCTAATCAAGTTTTATGAAGGCAAAAGGGTAAAATGGTAGAAAGGAAAACTCACTGAGTTCTACTGATAAGAAAGATTGATTACTTCAGGTGTCTTTGTGTTTACCAACAAAAGCAGTACACAGTAGCATTCAAGGTTTATTCCAGCTGAAAAATGAAGCAGAGTTGGTAGATAAACTATCTACAAAATGATGCCTTTCAGAGTACAGTATGTCATTTTGTGCTCAAGATCTTATGCAGCAAATCTGAGTAAATTACTTCTTTAATAAATCATTTAGTACTTACCATATTTTGCTAATTATTTCAAAATACTGCCATCCTATGCTATCTATATGTTAATTTTTGTATCTTAGAAGAACAAATCTGCAGATAGTGGATTGGTACTTTCAGTAAACAATAATATGGTATATATACCACTACTGGGGGAAACTACTTAAATTATAAGACAAAGTTCTCATTTATGATTTGGATGAGGCTAAATATTCAATATCTATGACTTTGTATCACTAAATACCGATATCCTTCAAAGAACTAAGCTGGAAAAATGAGAAGCCACAAAGTAAAGCTGAAAAAAAACCTGAGAAGCCAGATTTGTAACCACAATCAAGCATGAATAATTACAAATTTTGAATGTAAAAATCATTCAAATAAATGTAACTGATGGATAATCCTCACAGGGTGCAAGTCAAAGTAAACAGACAGTCCACTTTAGAAAGTGTCTAGTGAATTGATTTAACAAGTTTAATGCGAGCATCAGTGTGGGGCTATTACTGATCGTAAGCTTTACTGATGTTATTTGTTCGCTTGGAAAAATACCGCTCTCTGGAATGAGCACATTAAGGCTAAAATTGCAGAGAAAACCCTATTACAACTTTATTGCTGGCAAATTGGAACCAAACCTTGTCTGTATATCAATTACTTGAAGTTACCACAGAGATAAATCCCCCCCCTTTTTTGTATAGGCTCAGTCTTGAAGACAGTGATGAGAAACTCCTTATTATACTCTACCAGCGTCTCTTGGTTTTCTTAGCAATTTCAAGAAATTGTCAATTAAATTCTTTTTATTAGGTTCCAAAAGCTGGTAAGTCAAACAGAAGTCTATCACAAGGCTTGTAACAGCATGTTATTTAGACACATTTCAATGTTTCACTCTTTCATTATCCACGTACCCCAATCCAATTCAAAAGTTCTTAAAAAGTGAAGGAGTTTTCCACCCTGCTGTATCAGGGATTCAGACAAATTTGGACTAACACTCATTTCTTGTAACAAATGCTACGAAGAACCCCATTTTTTACTTTAAAAGAGAACCTAACATTATTTGCATGATTTTAGAAAGTAATAGATTTGCTTGCACATTCATTGACACAGAATGAAAGTCTTCTGTGCAATTACACATAATCAACACAATTAAAATTTTTCACAAAATAAAGTCTGCCAAATATTAGCACAAACATATCCATTAATCTGCAGCTACTTGCTTTTTACAGTTTTAAAAATAAAATTAACTAGCTGTCTAGATATTGTATGCAATGTAGTTGTAATGGTGACAGGCCCAGAATATTATAGAGAGAAGGTGGGTGAGGTATTCTCTTTCCCTGGACCAACTTCTGATGGTGAGAGAGATAAGCTTTTGAATCAAACAAAGCCCCCTGCTCATGATGCGGCAAGCCTAGCCGGGCTGGAACACCCCCATCTCCTTGCACAACACATGCAGGTTCAGCTGAATTGGAACAGCACTCTGCCCATGGCATGACGCAGGTGGGCCAAGCCAGGGTGGAACACCTCCCCATTCATAGTACGGCCTGGTGGGCCTGGCTGGGCTGGAGCAGCCCCCTGGTCGCGGCGTGACACAGGCAGGGCTGGCCAGGCTGGAGCAGCCCCCCTACCTGCGTCACAGTGTGATGGGCCTGGCCTGGCCTGAGCAGCCATGCATGCAGCACAATATAGCAGGCTTGGCCTGGCCAGGATGGAGCTGCCTGCGTTGTGGGCAGGGGGCTGCTCCAGCCCAGCCAGGCCTGCCACCTTATGTTGTAAATGGGGGGCTGCTCCCCAGTTAACCCGTTAAACACAGTGTTTAACTAGTTAACTTTTAAAATGACAGTTTACATCCCTAACAGAATCATAGGACTGGAAGGACCTCGAGAGGTCATCTAGTTCACTCCCTTGCACTCATGGTGGAACAAAATATTATCTTGCTTTCTGTCCTGTCCTCAGAGATTAAGAATCATTTTTCTCTCTGCTCTGTGTACCAAACTGTTAAGTATTTGGAAGTTGTTATCATGTCCCTTCTGTCTTCTCTTTTCCAGACTAAAGAAAACCACTTATTTCAATCTTTTTTGCAGCTCTTCTCTGGGCTTTGTCCAATTTATTCACATCTTTTCTGAAATGTGATGCCCAGAACTAGGCACAATAGGCCCACTGAACATGAGACCACATTAAGCATGTGGTAGTGCATCAGTTAAGAGATACTTAACTACTTACTCAAGGAATTGTATTTTTCTCATGTGGATGCTTTACAAAAGGAAGTATTGTTTTGCAGCACCCCAACTGCTTTTCTTCACACAACTAAATTCATAAAATTTTCCATAATGATGATAAAAAAATTTAGAGAGGCAAAAAAAAAAAAAAAAAAAAAAAAAAAAAAAAAAATACTGCTTGAAAACTTCTTAGACTTTGATTTAAGGATATGTATTTGTATATCTTGATGTGCTGTTGACATTCTGTTGACAATTTGTGTTTTAGCTGTTATAAAGCTCTAAGTTTTTGAATCTCAGTGTCACCTCAAAGTCACCTCTCTCATGGTCTGAACTGCCTCCCCCCTTCCCTAATTTTCTGTAGCATAAAAATTTAGATTGAAAAAATAAATGATTAACAATAAACACAGATACTATCCACCAGAATTGTAAAATCAAATTCTGCGCAGCCTAAATGTCTTTAACACAAGCATTCTCTCAAGACTAGTACGTTATAAATTTAAAAATGTGAGCAAAATAGTAACATAGGAGCTATAATGCAAGAAGTGCCAAAACTTACTAATACATCACAATTGTATTCTTAAACATCGCTTTTGGTTTTGCTCCCAGCAGCTTTGTAGAAATTGCTGCTAAGCCTAGTTTCACATAAGCCTTCCAAAGCATTCTGTAACATCCTGACTATTTGGTCACAGGCTAATGACATTTGAAGAGGAAGAAGGTCAAAGCTATCATTATGGTGGTGACAACCAATCACAGTGGAAAAAATAAGTTTTATTTATTACTCTTAATACAAGAAACCTTTACTGTGGAATATAATTGTACTGTCACTACACACCAGAGATTTTTAATCCCCAATCATTTCAACATATTTTACAGTTCATTACCTTTTCAGTTAGATATTGCAAGAAAGACTCTCCTGAGTCTATACAAAAGCATTAAAAATCTACTTTTTATACTCATATTCTACCTATATGCTGGAAGTTGAACCACAGAACCAGTTGAAACTGGTATTATTACTTTAACCAGAACCAAACCTGAATCATAATTTTCCCTACTACTGAACTGGAACTGAATGGAAAAAAATGAACTATAGTAAAATAAAGGTTCAGCATTTATTAAGCACAAGATTTTTTTTTTAAAAAAGACTGATCTTATTTTCAGTATAAAAGAAGAAAACAAATAGGCCTGTGAGAACTATCAGAAAGCCCTGCCCCAGTACAATGAGGAAAAAAAAAACAGATGAGTAGGAAGACCACTCTCAGAAGACTAAAGAGGGAGAAGGGAAGTTTAGGAGCTGCCTGCACCTGACAGGAAGCCACAGAGGGGCTTAGAGATAGAGAAACCAGACCTGAGATTCCCTACTCTGGGGAGATAAGAGGTAAAATAATTTCTTGTCCCAGATATTAACGATAACTCTTCAAGCCCTCAGAAAAATGTAATAGCTCCCAACATTCTCCCTTTGGACAGGCTTCCTCCCACCCATCCCAAACCTCTGTGACATATCCTCCCTCCAGTTGTACCAGCTGAGGTGGGGCATAGGCCCCAAACTCAAATTTATCCTTTCACTACAGAGGTATAATATGACTAAACAAATATCAGAAGATATCATTTTAGTTCACTCAGATTACTTATTAAAATATTTCAGAAAGGAAGCCATGTTAGTTTGTATCTACAAAACCAACATGGAGTCCTGTGGCATTTTAGGGATTACCTATGCAGAAGATTGACGCTGCCACAGTTCATCTTCTGGGATTTAAGTTAGTGGGTCTAGTGAAAATTTGCTAATTCAAACTGAGAGGGCACTCTCATCAGCACCAGTAGTTCTGCTCCTCACAAGGAGTAAGGGAAGTCGATGGGAGCATGTGCTCCCGTCGACCTCCTGCTGTGGGGATAGTGCCAAAACATAATTTAAGATACTTCAACTCCAGCTACATTAATTATGTATCTTATATTGACTTTCCCCTTTATTAATTATGTGTATCTTAAATTGACTTTCCCCTTTAGCGTAGAACAGGCTTAACAAATTAACAGATTTATTAGGGGAGTGCAGTCATTGTGAATAGTTCTCTGAAAATATCCACTCAATGTGCAGTGTCAGTCAAAAAAGCAAACAATGTGATGAATAATTAAAAAGGAAATAGAGAATAAGACAGAGACTATCTTATTGCCTCTATACAAATCCATGGTACACCCACATCTTGAATACTGCATACAGATATATTTGCCTGGTCTCAAAAAAGGTATATTGGCATTGGAAAAGGTTCAGAGAAGGGCAACAAACATTTTTAGGGGTTTGGAAAGGGTGCCATGTGAAGAGAGATTAAAAAGACTAGGATTTATAAAAGAGGAGACTAAGAGGGGATGTGATAGAGGTCTATTAAATCAAGGCAGGTATGGAGAAAGTGAATAAGGAAAAGTTATTTACTCATTAAACAAGAACTAGGGGTCACCAATGAAATTAATACATAGCAGGTTAAAACAAACAAAAGGAAGTTTTTCTTCACACAGCGCTCAGCGAACTGTGGAACTCCTTGCCAGAGGATGTTGTGAAGACCAGAAGTTAAAACGGTTCAAAAAAGAACCTCATAAATTCTTGAAGATTAGGTCCATCAATACTTATTAACCAGAATGAATAGGAATGGTGTCCCTAGCCTCTGTTCACTAGGGGCTGGAAATGAATTACAGAAGAGGGATCACTTGATGATTACCTCTTCTGCTCTCTCCTTCTGGGACATCTGGCATTGGCCACAGGTGGACAACAGGATACTGGGCTAGATGGACCTTTGGTTTGACCCAGTATGGCCATGCTTATGTTCTTATGGAATAAGCTGTCATGGATAAAACCCACTTCAACAGATGAATTGGAGTAGAAATTACAGAGGCAGGGGTAGATACAAGAACAACAAAAGAAGTTTCTTGTCAAATGTAGGACCACTGTTAATGAAGCTAATCAAGTCATTCACGGCATTTGATGTGGAGATGTGACTATTAAGCAAGGGGAAATTCCAGTTCAGCTATCTCTCTTAGAAATTTAAAACTGGATTACATTTTAGAATGATGGCTACTTTTAAATTCATTACTGAATGTCCAACGAGGCTAAAGTCTTCCACAACAGATTTATGTGTGTTACTTTTCCTGATGTCTGATTTGTGTCCATTTATCCTTTGGCACAGAAACTATCTGGTTTCTCTCTCTCACACACAAAAAACCTTTAAAGTCCTGTGTGGATGTATCCACATCTGTAGCCACAAAATGAGCCATGGATATCTGCACTGACATCAGAAAATGCAGATACCCATGAATATAAAGTGGATGTCCACAAATTTGCAGGGTTTTCTACACAAAATTTGTATCTACATCCACATCCACATCCACAAAAATGTGCAGATATCCGCAGGAACATCTCTGGCTGTGGATATAAAGCGGATATCAGTTCAACTACCTGCCTATATGAAATATGTAAGGGAAACTCTTGCAGGAGTAAAATGTATATATTCTGTATGGCATTCAGAATAAATAGATGTGGAAAAAAACTGATTCTAAACCTCTAGTTAGTTTTTCAAATGTTTAGCATTTTGATCATGAACTCCTAAAATACAAAATCTGTAAGTAAGCTATTTTTAAGAATTTGAATGTTCTACTATGATACACAGGATACCAAAGTCCTGGCTAAACAAGATGGACTATATATATCTTCCTAATAACACATGAAACTCTAACAAACAAATACAAAGTTATGTTGCCTCTAGGAAAAGATTACCTGTTATGAGTCTCATAAGTTCTAATAAGCGTCACTGTGAAAAGGTAAGCAATTGTATCACTGTGAATTTTGTCCTGTAAAAATCTATCATATGTGGTCATTTTTCACCCTGTATAGGTCCCAAGTCTTTTTCTGTGTTGACTGAATATAATTTAGACTTCATAACAAAAAAATGACACCCCCGACATTGCAGAGGTTGTCTAGTTAACTAAATCACAATGTGAAAATATAATTTTGTGTACCTGTTTTTTTTTTTAAATTGCCTTACTAGCCCCTATAATGCTGGTACAGGAAAGCACTTACTGGAGCTGGAGAGAATCTATTTTCACCAGTTCTTTTTTTTTTTTTAATCTGTAAACCTATTACAATCTTCCCTCCACATTTTTTAGCTATGCCAAGCAAAAAAATAAACACCAAGCAAAAACCCCACAAATAAAAGAAGACTGTCTTTCATTCATGTGATTTCAGTAGAATGCTTGAGTTTAAATAGCTCATCCAAAACACACACTGTGCTTATTCATTAAGAATTGTTTCATGAAATATTTTCTTTCCAGAAACAAACTGTCCATGCTTCCAGATAAATCAGATAAAAGTATATTTCTCTAGTAAGGTAGAAGATAGATTTTTTAGAGCATTTCAGAACAATTCACTTGTAGAAAGGCAATGCACAACTAAAGCAGAGTTTGTTATTTTCATCTTGCCTACTCAGCTACATGAATTCTAAACCATAAGTCTTATATAACACAGTTTTAATCATCAGTCTATTTGAATTTATCCACTACAGCATTCAACTGCATTCTTTCAATTAATTTATCTAGCAGGAAAAAAAGAAGGAAAAGAGAGTTACTCCCCTGTGCAGTAACGAGGGTTCTTTGAGGTTTGTGTCCCCATGGGTGCTCTACTCTGGGTGCTGGTGCATCCTCATGCTGGTGACCAGAGATTTTTCTAGCAGTGCCCTGCCACAGCGTGCATGCACTTTAGCACCTCCTCATGCTGTTGATGTCCATTAGGAATGCGTACAGCGTGGCCCCTCTGTTCCTTCTCTACTCTGGTTGTAAGCCATCAAAGGGCTCCAAATTAGGCGAAGGAGAAAAGTTAGTGGAGCACCCACAGGGACACACATCACAAAGAACCCCCATTACTGCACAGAGTGAGTAACTCTCTTTTCCTTTTTGAGTGATGTCCCCATGGGTGCTCCACTCTGGGTGATTATAGAGCTGTTTCTGCATCGTGGAGACGGGTATGGAGCCCTGCCCCTGAGAGTGAGGATAGTATCACTTGTCCTATTGACATTGATAGAGCAATTACAGCAATGAGAGCGTTTGGCAAATGTATGGTCAGATGACCAAGTGGCTGCCTTACAAATATCCTCTAAAGGTACATCCTTGAAGAAGATTATTGTGGATGCAACTGCTCTCGTAAAATAAGCAGTGATGGTGTCTGGCGGTTGCTTGTTGTGAATAGTGTCACACGTGAACACAAGAGAAGATCCATTTAGATATTTAAGAACATAAGAATGGCCATACTGGGTCAGACCAAAGGTCCATCCAGCCCAGTACCCTGTCTGCCGACAGTGGCCAATGCCAGGTGTGCCAGAGGGAGCGACTCGAACAGGTAATGATCAAGCGATCTCTCTCCTGTCATCCATCTCCACCACCTGACAAACAGAGCCTAGGGACACCATTCCTTACCTATACTGGCTAATAGCCATTTATAGACTTAACCTCCATGAATGTATCTAGTTCTCCCTGTTATAGTCCGAGCCTTCACAACCTCCTCAAGCAAGGAGTTCCACAGATTGACTATGTGCTGTGTGAAGAACTTCCTTTTATTTGTTTTAAACCTGCTGCTCATTAGTTTCATTTGGTGGCCCCTAGTTCTTACATTATGGGAACAAGTAAATAATTTTTCCTTATTCACTTTCTCAACACCACTCATGATTTTATATACCTCTACCATATCCCCCCTTAGTCTCCTCTTTTCCAAGCTGAAAAGACCCAGTTCTTTAATCTCTCCTCATATGGGACCCATTCCAAACCCCTAATCATTTTAGTTGCCCTTCTCTGAACCTTTTCTAATGCCAGTATATCTTTTTTGAGATGAGGAGACCACATCTGTACACAGTATTCCAGATGTGGGCATGCCATGGATTTCTATAAGGGCAATAAGATATTCTCCGTCTTATTCTCTATCCCTTTTTTAATGATTCCTAACATCCTGTTCGCTTTTTTGACTGCTGCTGCACACTGCGTGGACGTCTTCAGAGAACTATCCACGATGACTCCAAGATCTCTTTCCTGATTAGCTGTAGCTAAATTAGCCTCCATCATTTTATATGTATACTTAGGGTTATTTTTTCCAATGAGCATTACTTTACATTTATCCACATCAAATTTAATTTGCCATTTTGTTGCCCAGTTACTTAGTTTGGTGAGATCTTTTTGAAGTTCTTCACAGTCTGCTTTGGTCTTAACTACCTTGAGCAGTTTAGTATCGTCTGCGAACTTTGCCACCCACTGTTTACCCCTTTCTCCAGATCATTTATGAATATGTTGAACAGGACTGATCCTAAGTCTGACCCTTGGGGAACACTACTAGTTACCCCTCTCCATTCTGAAAATTTACCATTTATTCCTACCCTTTGTTTCCTGTCTTTTAACCAGTTCTCAGTCCATGAAAGGATCTTCCCTCTTATCCTATGACAACTTAATTTACGTAAAAGCCTTTGGTGAAGGACCTTCTCAAAGGCTTTCTGGAAATCTAAGTACACTATATCTACTGGATTCCCTCTTGTCCACATTTGTTAATCCCTTCAAAGAACTCTAATAGATTAGTAAGACATGATTTCCCTTTACAGAATCCATGTTGACTTTTTCCCCAACAAATTATGTTCTTCTATGTGTCTGACAATTTTATTCTTTACTATTGTTTCAACTAATTTGCCTGGTACAGATGTTAGACTTACCAGTCTGTAATTGCTGGGATCGCCTCTAGAGCCCATTAAAATATTGGCGTTACATTAGCTATCTTCCCGTCGTTGGGTACAGAAGCTAATTTAAAGGATACATTACAAATCATAGTTAATAGTTCCGCAATTTCACATTTGAGTTCTTTCAGAACTCTTGGGTGAATGCCATCTGGTCCCGGTGACTTGTTACTGTTAAGTTTATCAATTAATTCCAAAACCTCCTCTAATGACATTTCAATCTGTGACAGGTCCTCAGATTTGTCACCTACAAAGGACGGGTCAGGTTTGGGAATCTCCCTAACATCCTCAGCCATGAAGACTGAAGCAAAGAATTCATTTAGTTTCTCTGCAATGACTTTATTGCCTTTAAGTGCTCCTTTTGTATCTCAATCGTCCAGGGGCCCCACTGGTTGTTTAGCAGGCTTCCTGCTTCTGATGTTCTTAAAAACATTTTGTTATTACCTTTTGAGTTTTTGGCTAGCTGTTCTTCTCCTTTTTGGCTTTTTTTATTACATTTTTACACTTAATTTGGCAGTGTTTATGCTCCTTTCTATTTACCTCACAAGGATTTGACTTCCACTTTTTAAAAGATGCCTTTTAATCTCTCACTGCTTCTTTTACATGGTTGTTAAGCCATGGTGGCTCTTTTTTAGTTTTTCTACCATGTTTTTTAATTGGGGGTATACATTTAAGTTGGGCCTCTATTATGATGTCTTTGAAAAGTGTCCATGCAGCTTGCAGGGATTTTACTTTAGTCACTGTACCTTTTAATTTCTGTTTAAGTAACCTCCTCATTTTTGTATAGTTCCCCTTTTTTAAATTAAATGCTACCGTGTTGGCCTGCTGAGGTATTCTTCCCACAACAGGAATGCTAAATGTTGTTATATTATGGTCACTATTTCCATGCTGTCCTGTTACAGGTGATGTGTACCCAGTCAATATGGGGATAGTTGAAATCCCCCACTATTATTGAGTTCTTTATTTTGATAGCCTCTTTAATCTCCCTTAGCATTTCATAGTCACTATTACTGTCCTGGTCAGGTGGTCGATAATAGATCCCTACTGTTATATTCTCATTAGAACAGCTAATTACTATCCATAGCGATTCTATGGAACGTGTTGATTCATTTAAGATTTTTACTTCATTTGATTCTAAATTTTCTTTCATATATAGTGCCACTCCCCAACCAGCACGACCAGTTCTGTCCTTCCATTATATTTTGTACTCCAGATTGATTGTGTGCCATTGATTGTCCTCACTCCACCAGGTTTCTGTGATGCCTATTATATCAGTATCCTCCTTTAACATGAGGCACTCTAGTTCACCCCTCTTGTCACTGTTCACTTGTCTGCCCTTTTCTGATGTGTCAGATTCTTTTTTATGTGAATGTTTTTTGTCTGATTTGGCCCATACTCTATCCTCTTCCATCCTCCCCTACTGACTAAAAGATAGAGCGCATTTGTTCATTGTAGGACCACTTGCCTTGCATTGTCTGGGGTCCAAGATGGGTCCCCACCCCATGAGAGATGTGTCTGTCATTATGTAACCATGGGAACGGGCTGTTGGAAGGGCATGCCCTGTAGCATACTGTGAGATTGTGACCACCAGAGTAGGAAAGTGAGGACGTGTGGTGGCTTTGAGCTGAGAGTCCCTGTGGTGGCTTTGAGCTGAGAGTCCCTGGAAAGGGTATAGATCGTAGAAAGCCACACTAGCAAGCAACTCATGTGCAGTCTGGCAAGTCTCACACGTATGTGGTTGCCACCATGTAACTCAGAATTTTGAAGCACTCTCACACTATGGTAGTTGGAGATGTATAGGCCGCAGCTATTAGGCCTGGTAGGATCTTGAATCTGTGTCTGGGTAGCCTTTTTGTGGCTATGGTAGTGTCAAGGTGAGTTCCTATGAACTCTAGAGTTTGTGTAGGGTTGTGTGTGGATTTTTGGTAGTTTATGTGAAACATGAGATCGAACAGCAGAGAAATGGTTATGACAACCATGCACCGGGTTTCCTGAAAAGATGTGCCATTTATGAGATAGTTGTCAAGGTATGGGAATATTATTATTTCCTGAGAGCGGAGGTGTGCAGTTACTACAGCCAGAGTCTTTGAAACAACTCTCGGAGCTGCTGAAAGGCCAAATGGGAGGAGACGGTATTGCTAGTGTTGACTGCTGACTATAAAGCATGAACTGCGTCTATGCACCAGGTGGATCATGATGTGAAAATATGTATGTTGTAGCTTGAGAGCCAAGAGCCGATGCTGGAGTCTGCTATTATTGGCAGGATCTATGATGGCTTTGTCTATCGGGAGTGCAATCCTGAATGAGATAGGAGGCTGCAGAGTATGCAAGATTCTGCACTTCTGATCTTGCACCTCTTGCAGATCACATTCTTGTGCCACAGCCACCCTCTTAAACAGTTCCTAAAACTGTTTAGTGTCATCTGTCGGTGGTGGAGTGGTAGAAATCATGACCTTGTCAGGTGATGAAGAGGAACTGTGGAGTGAGGATCTCTCCTCTCTTTCAGAGACAGGAACCTCCTCTGGTGACTGTGGGTTTCTGGGGAGTTTGGTGCGATGTACCTGAGTGTAGGCTGAGAACAGCAAGGTCTCTTGGCCAATGTGGGATGACTCCTATGAGAGGACCAAATGTCCCAAGGATACCATTGGCATGGGTATGGCCAATGGTAAAAATGCCAGTGAGGCAGTGGAGGAGGAGGATATGATGACCTCGTAGAGTGTAGCTCCCACAGTGGATGTCACTGAGTGGAACTGGAGTGTTGCAACAAGAAACAAATATGCTGACCGCTGCCTGAGTCACTACAAGAAAGCAACAGAGCTGGTGACCTGGACAAGTGTATGGAGTACAACAACAAAGCTGGGAAGGGCGGTGCCAAGAAAGCGTGAGCTGTCACTAATGGACACTTGTGGGATGGTGCTAAGCCCCGGTGTGTTGTGGGCAGTGCTCAAGATGCCAAGGAAGGCATCAGAATCAGTGCCTGAGGTGGAGACCTCTCAGTACAGGGGCTCTTTGGTGCCGTATCTGGTGCCATTTCCCATTCTGTTTTGTGCACTGACTTGTGATATTTAGTCAGCAGGGTGGAAGGCGGTGCCGGTGGCATCACTGGTGCTGATGACTTCTGCTTGGGCTTGGAATGAGCTCTCTTGGGTGGCACCAAGTGCCATGCCTGAGGTGCTGGGCTTGTTGTCCATGCTTACCCTAGATGAGCTCGGTACCAGAGGCAGCGATTTCACTGGAGAAACCTGGGTTTTCACCTTTGCTTTATTGGACGAGGTAGAAGGATGACCTTTGTCCATACCCCTTGGTTTGTCTGCATCTTTTGGGCGGGGTGGTGAGTCATCCTGCAAAGGTTGGAGAGACTTCTCAAATAGGTAAGTCTTCAGTCTATCGACGTGGTCTCAGCACACTCTCACACTCAGGTTGGAGCAGTGCGAGCATTTCTGTGTCATGCGTGTTTTACTGAGGCACTTTATGCAGGATGAATTAACGAGCTAGTGTAGACATACCCTTAAAGTCTGGGGAACTAGGCATGTGGACCAGAAAAGCAATGAAGAGCTGTTTTTTGGGGTTTGTTTTGGTTTTTTAGTAAATGGGGAAAAGTGTTTGGTTTGTTTGTTTGTGTTTTTAACAAGGAACCGGATAGGGAGGGGTCAAAAACTCAGAAGTGAAAAACAACTGAGATTTTTCAATTTTTTTCTCTCATTTCAGATGAGGACTGGGTGAATGAGAGGAGCTCCATCTGCTGCCAAGGATGGTAGAAAAGGAACAGAGGGAGGGACCACACTGTGCACATGTGCCTAAAGGACACTAATTGCACAAGGAAGCACTACAGTGCACGTGTGGCACAAAAGGGCACTGCTAGAAAAATCTCTGGTCGCTGGCATGATGACACACCAGCACCCAGTGTGGAACACCCACGGGGGCATCAGTCGAAGAAGAACTTAATGTTTACAGAAAACTTGGTGCACACAGCAAGACAAGTAAGACTGACAGAAATGGGGGAGGAAATTGAAGAAAAAGAATCAGTCTCAACATGCGATGGTGAATTTTAAAAAATGTGAAGGGGAAAGAAAACAGGTAAATAGAGAAATAAGTAGGACATGATCAAACTTGAATTTTTACTACTTAAACCAACTTTATGCCAGGAGAGTTCCATAAAATCAGAGGAGTTATATTGGCTCAAAATGAGAGTCTTAGAAAATCTGGTCACATATGTTGAAGCACCATGCTGAAACTAAACTTTCACAATAGATAGCAAGTGTTCTATTCAATAATCCAGAAACCTCCCTCATCAATAGTCTGCAGTTAAAAACAAGGATTGAATTTTAATGAGAAATATGAAGGCCATGTTTAAAATGAATTTAAAATAAGTTGAAATATAGCACCACTGAAGTCAATGAGAGCTTAGCTATTGCCTTCAATGGAGCTGGATTTCACCCACAGAATGAGCATTCTGTAAGTAATTTAAATGTCCAACATGCTTTTTAAAATTGAGATGAAGATGAAACTAGATGAATTTCAGAGAGAAGCAAGTTCAACACTATATCCAGAGTGAAAACATAATTTTTTGGTCAATTCACAAACAATGGGCCCAATGGTCCTTTTCTAAAATCAGTACAACACCAAGGAGTTCAAAGGAGTTACTCCACATTTACACTGGGGTAAATGAGAAGAGAGTTAGGCCAAAGAGTGGAATCCGAAGTAGTTATCATTTTTACTAAAACAAACAAAATATGTTTGACTGATGTTTTTATTAATATATGATGATATATTTTTATTGGAAGCTGGATGTCACAACATAAAATTCAGTTCTTATATTTTGACAACATTTTCTAGATGGCATGATGCTGCTTGATGTCACCAAAATTGAAGAATCAATTAAGAATCAAGGCAAAAGCTGATTTTCTCAAAGATATAAAGTGCACCAAACTCCTGAAGTCTTACATTTAATGTAATTACTGTTCTATTCAGGCCCCATTGCCATGGTATCTGATTGTACAATTACTAATATATTATTTGATTGTTCAAACTTTGTCAAATTTAAGAAAATATGAACGGCCATAATGAGTCAGACCAAGGGTCTATCTAGACCAGTATTCTCTCTTTCAGCAATGGTCACTGTCAGATGGTTCAGAGGGAATGAACAGACTAGGGCAATTTATCAAGTGATCCATCCCATGTTGTCCAATCCAGGCATCTAGCAGTCAGAGGTTCAGAATTACAACACTGTGAAATTTCAGATTTAAATCATGAAATTTACAATTTTTACAATCAGGTGGTTGAAAATTGGCTGAAATGGCCCATGAGTGTGGTAGAGCCCTAATAATGGCTACTAACCATTGATTGACCTGTCCTCCATGAACTTCTAATTCTTTTTTAACCCAGTTATATTTTTGGTCTTCACAACATCTCACAACAACAACTTCCACAGGTTGACTCTGCATTGTGTGAAGATACGCTTCCTTACATTTCTTTTGAACCTATCAATTATCACCCCATGGATGACTTCAGTTTCTGTTATGAGAAGACGTAACAACACTTCTTTACTCATCTTCTCTACACCATTTATGATTTTATAGACCTCTAAGATATCCCATTTCATTTGTCTCTTATTCAAGATGAACAGTCCCAATTTTTTTAATCTCTTTGTATGGAAGTTGTTCCATACCCTTAATAATTTTTGTTGCCCTTCTCTGCATTTTTCCCATTTTTGAAATATCTTTTTTAGGATTCCCAAAAGAGCACTGTGTAGGTGTACCATGGATTTATATAGTAGCAATATGATATTTTTCTGTTTTACCATCTATCCCTTTCCTAATGGTTCCTAATGTTCGGTTAGCTTTTCTGACTGCCAGGGCCTACTGAGTAGCTGTCTTGAGAAAACTGTCCAGAATGATGCTCAACTAATCTTGACTGATTAACTTTCTGAAACTTGAAAATAATTCATCTAGCTGTTATTACTGCACAAAGTCGATCATAGAAGACTTTTCATGGGTAGTATTTCTTCTTAATTTTTAAGTGGACTGGACTGAACATTTCTCTATATCTTTCAAGTTTCATTGTCATTTTAGATAAAGAAATAACTGAAATGACCTCACCCAAAGCTGGAGGAAGGCCCCCTGAAACCTAGAAAATGAATATCCTGGAGCACTATATATCTACTATTTTAATATAAAGAGTTGATCACTTCTGACTATTCAGAGTAATTTTTGATGCATCAATATGTTTGTACCTTAAAAGATTATAAATTATAATGTATTCAGTAAATATCTCTGAATTCTTATACGAAATCTCTTCCACATATAATACATTGCAAAATAATATCTATTATCCCTTTGTGTTGAAGGGGGAACCATCATTAGTTAAAGTATTACAATTGAGCACTTCACACTACTGTTTTTTGTACTTGAAAAATGAAAAATTGGTCAGAAAGAAACAAGTTTCTATGAAGTTCTGAAGGTGTTCTCCTGGGACCCATAAAAATGCCTTTCTAGAGACATAGTTAACCCTTTTATCAAAAATTATCTTGGTAAACTGGCAGAGATGTAAATATATGAGTTGCTTAGGTGAGAAATCAACAGTGTCTAAACAGCAAAAAATTAACTGTTTGACTGAATAAACCAAGATTCAAGGAACTGGCTCAGTAACAGAGTATAATTGTGTTTTCTGTTCTCTTTTCTCTCCCCCCTTTTTTCTTTTTCTTCTTTCACTTTTATTTCTTATTTCTTTCCTTCCTTCCTACTTTCATTTCTTAAGAATAATTTAGACTAGCCTATATCTCTGCAATGGATGAACAATTTGAAGCCACAAAGTGATAGATTGTATCTGACATATAATTGGATTACAGACTTGGTATATTTAATTTTTTTAAAATATGTCAAGGAAGACAGCAAAATTGTTTTTGTCTTCTGAAGGAATCTTGCCTGGACTGGTATATAAGTAAGAAAATCAGACTTATAAGTTATTATTTAAAACTTGATAACTATTTTTATGTTGCATCAATATGTACGTTAAGAACCTTGTTTAAGAAAACTATTCACCATGAAAAGTTTTAAATGCACAGTATCAAAGAATAATTTTGACATTTTGATTCATACATGCTTATAAAGCTCCAAGACAACATGGTTTAATTATAAAACATATTTCTACTGCCTTAGTCATGCCAATTAAATTTGATTGGATACTTTCTTTATTCAACAAGCCCCTTTCATGTCATTTTAATTTACTGTCAAAGCAGCCTGAATATTGGAAACTAAATTATTTACTACAGCCCATAAGCCAATAATGTTCCATTTGTCTCGTACAGAGGGAGACTAGACTAACAAGATTATTAAGGACATTACTTGTAATAGCGAATGTCCTTCACTTTATTTGAGCTTCATGCTGTGCTTTCAGAGATCATACTTCAAAAGAGCTCCATTTCATTCCGTCACAGAGCCTCTGATACAAATTATTCTTTTCTAGCTTTGTAATACTCTGATCATAAAGAAAGTGGACCCAATATTGTTGGTTGAAAACAGAAGCTTCTTCTCTTCTAAGATAACTACATAGTTTATTTGTGCTAAACACCTTTGATTCACTCCCTTGTGCCAATGATGCAGAATGGGGAGAAATCAGATGAATTTATCAGACAATGGTAACATTTCACAGATTTAATTCACAAAGGCTTTGGTTATCACTGTGAAAATTGCAAGCTAAATTCTGAAACTTAAATGCAGGTGATTAAATTAATCAAATAGATTCTTAAAAATAGCATGTAGGGAATGCACTAGATGTAATGTAAGACTTTAGTAAAACATCAGATACAGTATTTCACAAAGGGCAATTGAAAATATAATTAAAACGGACTTGGATAAAAGTCTGTCACACAGACTGGACGCTGGATACAGGACTGTTAGCAAAAAGAAAGTATGCATCACAATCAAGTTGGGGGACGATATGCTCAGGCCCAATTCAAACAATACAAAGGGAGATAGGGAAGTGTTAGGAAGGTGGGTATGAACCTAGATGATCATACATGCACTGCCTCTGTTGGCTGAGTACACTGCACACCGCAGGGGCTCTCTGTATTTCTGTACTCTTTCCTCAAGGTTCCTGACTGCCTTCTTCACATTCCCCTCTATTTAAGGACCACCTGCAATTCCTGCCCCACCTTCTACCTCATGCCAGGGCTCTGTGTTTTCTCCATTTTGCTTTTTCTGTATAAGCTACATGCAGCTCTCATTTCACTTCCCTCGTCTCATCTTTCATTGAATCTTTTCCCATCAAAGCAGCTTCTCTGTGTGGCTTCTTCCCCTCTTACTCCATGTCAAGATCATCTAATATCTCCCCGCTAGGATTCTATTTCCTCCTTCTCTTCCATTAAGGGTTCTATGTGCTCCCCATTCCTCCCTCGCCTTACGTGGGTCCCTCATTGTCTCCTGAGATCAGGGATTCTACAGCCACCTCATTCATGCTTTCCCCCATGATAGGGGTTCTATGTTCCTCCTATTCTCTCTCTGCCTATATTAGGATCCCTTACATACTTCCCCCACTAGGAACTCTGTGTGTCCCCATTTTTAGGTCCCCTGTTTTCACTCCCATTTTCCCCATCATTATCTTTTGTCTTCCTTCTGAGAGAAATAAACCAATCAGTCAATAAGTATTAAACTTTATTGGGAGTATGGGCAAAGCTGAGACAGGAAGAGGGTTACACTGGCAGGTGTTAATGGGTGTCACCAGCTAGTTGTTTTACTTATAGACAAAGCAGTGGGACTCGAAACAGTGGCTTCATTAATAGATGACAAAAGCTCCATGTCTGCCCCATTTTTCCTGTTTTAATGTTCTGATTTCCACTCAAATCAACAGAAGTCTGCCTACTGAGGTCTAGAACATTCCCTGAAATTTCTGAATTAATAGATGCAGCATTCAAAAGTTTTCGTCTTAGAGATGGACGTGCAAAGGTGAGTTGAGCTTACTGCCTCAAAATGTTGGACAAGACAATTTATCTCCATTTGGGAAAAAAGCAAGATTACCTATTTCAAGAAAAATAACCCAAAAGAATGGAAGGAAAATACAGTACATGATACATTGCCCCAAAAAAACCCCAAACAATACAAAAAACCTTAAAGCATAACATAACCCCTAAGGAATACTGAAGACTAAACATAGGATAAGAGCTTGAAATATATACTTGAAATATATACTTTAAAGTGTCAGCATGACTTGGATGGTACTTATGAAAGGCATATGGACCAGGTTAAAGATCTGAAAGCACTCTACACAGATAGGGGTATCTTAGTACAAGAAAAATATTAACAATACTGTGAGGGCTCAGTGATGACCAGAATAAGTGGGTGCACTTATAACATTAATAATAATTATAATGGTAGCATCCAAGACACAATAGGTACAGGCAGTCCCCGGGTTACGTACAAGATAGGGACTGTAGGTTTGTTCTTAAGTTGAATTTGTATGTAAGTCAGAACTGGTACATATTGTAGGGGAAACTCTAGCCAAACATTTCTCCAGAGCTCAGTTTTATTCTCCCACACCTCACTTCCCTCAGTCCTTTATTCTCAAGCTGAAGTATCTGCTAAGAAAAGCCGCTCCGCATCTCCCTGGTCTGCTGGGGGGAAGCAGCTAGTGCGGGGTTGCCTCACCCCGTTTGTAAGTAGGGATCCTATGCAAGTCGGATCCATGTAACCCGGGGACTGCCTGTACTGTACAAACATTTAAAATAGCTAAACTGCCCACCCCAAAAGTCTGCACTCTAAAAATAACATGAATAGCAAGCCACAGAAATAAATGAGGAGGAAAATCAGGGGACGCAACATCAAGAATATAATAAATTAATACTATTTAAGTTGTTTTGTACTCAATAGGAAATCAATGGAATTACCACTGAAGTAAACAGGGCGTACTTTGAATTCCTACCATCTTGTAGTCCCTGGTATTGACTTGCATAAGCAAGGATTGTAGGAATGAGTGTAAAATGCCTTTGTCTATGTAACAAGGACCTAACACAAATTCTTCTCTTGATTTGCTAGTTTACTCACTCAGGACATTCAGCAGTTAGTTACTGTGGGTTTTCAATGATGCAAAAGCAAACTATTCTGGAATTTGAAGAAGTGAAGAATGGGGAAGGAGAGAGGCAATGCTTTCTTGATGACAGTGCTTCTTATGATAGCAGAGAGCACAAGGTGACAATTTAGTGTTCCAGTACAGATTTACTCAATAATGGGCAAATATTTCAAAGCAAACACAGCTGTAATGTTTATGTTAAAAACAATAGGCTATGACAGCAGTCAGACATTCTACATCCTTCAAGTGTTGAAAATAAATTGTTTCTTTTCACACACAGGAGACAAAGATTACTAAAGTGTAACATGACTGAAAATTCTTAGAAAATGGTCCTCTTGAAGAAGAATTTGCTTTCCTATATGAGTTTAGAGCATCTTTTGAAGAAACAGCCATCCACTACTGTGTATTGTTTTAATTATTTAAAAAATAATATGGAAGATAGTAATCCTGTCAGTAATATCTGGATATTAGTACAATAATTGCGAACAGGTACTTATTGTGTAACATTTTTATTTACAGACCTGCAGGGGAGTTGCATATATATTTAAATGCAAAATTTGGCAGTGATTACTACATCTTAGTTACTTCTGACAAACTGGCAGTTCTTACTCAGAAGAAATTCCCACTGAAATATGGGATTTTTTTCCACAATAAGGATTGCACAATTTGATCCTACATAACTGGACAGAACATGTATTAAATCAACTTCTCTTTTCATTTTGTATTTCAGCATCTGATTTAGTCTTCCATGTTAGATCATTTGCCTCTGTAAAAACTAATTATGAGATACACGAATACAAAGAAAAGGAACTAACGTCATCATATTTTCAAACTATTTTAAAATTACAGGAAGGAATCCACTACATCCAAAACATCCTTTGTGGAAAATTGCACTAAAAGTATTAATTTATTTCAATGTGTGAATACTTCTGATTTTAATTTCTTAAGAGCTTCATGCTTACCATGCAGCAGAAAATTAAACTTAACATAGTTAAGATAATTCAAACTACAGTATTTATAATTTGCTGTTGTAGATATTCTATCAATAGTGATAAAATCTAGTAATCTCTGAGCTACTCAACCTAAACCTTACCCATTTAAATAAATATTTTATTGCCACCAAAGCTTACATTGAGTTCTAAAAATAGATATACACAAAAAAGCTTAATCAAAGACCCACAAAGCTATATTAAATAAATGAACCATTTTTAAAAGAAGAGATACACATCTTAACTCTAATTCCCTTGTAGCCTTCATATAGGTGGATCTTTTCAACTATCCACAAAGGACATACATGAACATTTCCCAACTCAGGTCCAATAGGAACAACTGGATTCAGGGTGTAAATCTCATAATGTAATGTAATTTTGTATGAATTGAGACCACAAATATTAAATATTAAGATGAGTCTAAAAAAAGGTAATCCTTGTATACTTCCTGAAATTGTCTATCTTTTGCCTTCACATCACTTATATTTCCTGAGCTCATGAGCTGATCAATCTTTGAATTTTTTTTTTCCATTTTAAGAATTATGCTAAGAATATGTAGGAATGGATTTTCTTTCAATGTAATAATGTCTATGCAGTATTTCACATTCACCTAGGTGTATTTGAGTATATATTCTGTCTGCGTATTAACATGTTTGTATTATATATGAATTTGTATATTATATGTAATGTTTTACATAAACATATAGGCAATACAAAAACTATACAAAACTCATAACTGCTGAAAAATGCACGTATATATACAAATTTGCATACTCAATACTACAGACATAAGTTTAGAGGCTTGTTTAATGCAGTCGGAAAATGTGACCTTACGTTTTGATATACAGGTATATTTTATATGTGCTTGATTTACCCTGAGTAACTTCACACTCGTGTAACTCCATTAATGCAGTAAAATTAGGCTATGTCTAAGTTACATTCCTCTTTTGAAAGAGGAATGTAAATGAGGCAAATAGAAAGTGCAAATGAAGCGTGGATTTAAATATCCTGCGCTTTATTTCCATATTCACGTCCGAGTGCTTTTTCGAAAAAGGGTTTTTCGAAAGTGAAAGCACAGTCTAGAAAGTGAAAGCGCAGTCAGTAATATATGTTCTTTTGAAAAATGGTTAGGTTTTTTTTTTCCAAAAGAACCCTGTCTAGACTGCGTTTTCACTTTCAAAAAACCCTTTTTCGAAAAAGCGTTCAGACGCAAATATGCAAATGAAGCACGAGATATTTAAATCCACGCTTCATTTGCACTTTCGACTTGCCTCGTTTACATTCTTTTTTCGAAAGAGGAATGTGCCCATCGTGTAAAACTAGAGAAACTCAGTAGTGAATCAGGCCCTATATAGCTATTTAGAAAGATGTTCAACATGTAGTTTCATGCGACCTTCTCTTACAGTGCATGTATGTTTGTATTAAAAGAAGAAAAGGATTAATTCTTCAACAGCCTCTGTATAAAAAAAATCTGTGCATAAACTAATGTGTTTTTTCCCGATTGAACTTTATATGCCATGCTCCATTTTGACTGAAACAGTGAAATAACTAGCACGTTGCCTCTCTGAAGCCGAAAGCAATTTCCTTTTCTAATTTTAGTTATGCAAAGCCTATGGGCATCATCAGCATTTAGTAATTAGTTTTATAATTACTGCTGTTTTGCTCACTGTCATTCAATTTTTCTTACAACATGGTCTGGGATTGAAACATCCCACATCCACAGCTGTGTAAATTGCCATCCATTTATAAGACAAAAAAAGTAACATTCCAAATACATCATTATTCAGTCAAGAATGTGTTATTGGTACTTTGGTGATGCTTTGAGTACATAAGCTGCCCACTAAAATACTAAAAGAAATATAATTTGAATATCTATCAAATGCATTGAACAACATGCAAATCTGGAACATCTGAAGTCAGAAATAAAAAGATTCCTTATTAAACTATGCTTTTGTATATTATGGAGGACACTGATAAATGCATCTATTTTAACCAAAGCAAGATCTTTATTTGCTAAGGGTTAAAAATGTAGGTACAGTACTGAAAGATACATCTGAGAAGTAGACAAACAGATTTATTGAATACTTGAGTGCAGTCATTTTTTCTTCCAAGAATTCATACTCAGACCACTGAACTGACAGTCAAGCAAACATAAGATTAGTTATTGATATAGTGTAGATAGCATAAGCAAAACTGATATTACTAAATAGCAGATTACTTTGTCTAATGAACATTTCTTAAATTTACAGTTCTAAATATATGAATCTGTTTTAGTACAAGATGTTGCTTTATATCCACTGGAAAAGTCAACACTCAATTTTAATACTGCTGTGCTCCAGCACAATTAGAGCATGTAACTTTTAGAAATAAAACATGAATCCATCAATATATAAAAGACTGAGCGAATAAAAAAACCGAATAGTCCTGTAGCATCTTAGAAAGTAACACACACTTTCTCAGATAACACAGCTACTCCCTGAGAAAGGAGTAGTTAACTGAGGTTAAAATGCCATATTTTGTAATCATAATGACAACAACGTTTCTCAGTAGCTACAACCTTTAGAATTGTCAGCCCAATTTAAAGAATGAATTTCAATGAGTATGAGAGGGTCCTCCTAAAGGAGAATTACCTTGACTAGAAAACAAATGTTCACCCAGCATTGGGTAGATGATAGAGCATGAATAGATATTGTCAGAATTGTGCTCAATGGGAATACAAGTGACCTAAATTAGAATACAAACTAAGGTCAGGAATAAGACAGTTCAGTAGCAGCAACTCCCCCATTACAAGAAGAAAGAAGCCAAATAATAAGATAGGCGTTTCTATTTTATATCATTTTTAGCTTTGCTCAGTTAGGATGACACAACTGCTAATGTAAAACTATAATACATAAAGGGAAAGTGTACCCAGCTCACTATTCTGAATGGGAGTAGCACAGGTGCCCTCATAAAGGACAATTTATGCTGATGCCTTTTAGAAAATGATGTTTGCAACACTGTTCTCCATTCTGTAGCATTCTTAATTGTGTCAGGCTATGTCTACAAGGATCTCTTTTCAGACAGCATATCTTTGCCACAGCCAGTGAAAAAAAATTTGTTGTAAAAGTGTTCATAAGAAAATTATCTCTTTTTTTCAATAAAAAAATCAACATTTGGAACACTTATGTGGTCAAATCTCTACTTTATCTTCAACATGGGCAGCAACAGGAAATCTTCTGTGAAGTTCAAAATGTAAAATTTTGATCACCCACATGAAGTTTGTTTTAAAAGAGATTTGCCTAGAAAATCATCATCAGAGTCTTGGCAACAGAATCCCCTCTGTCACTCAAAAACAAGGCTCAGGCACCTGCAACTGCTCCTACAATCCTTAGGCGACTGCTGTGGTCTCCAACCTTTATACGACCAATCTAACTTTTTGAATTTAAGGGAAACTCAGGATCAACCCACCCCTTCCCCAAGCTCCGTCCAAGCCACCCCCTCTGTTGCTTGATCTCCCACAATCTCACTCACTTTCCAATAGGCCATTCAGTTTATGCCTCCTTATCACCACCTCTGCCAAGGACCTTAACCCCCCCCCCCCACTCCACTTCTAGAAACAGAACTATTACATAATCAACAATCAAAGATCACAGGAAACTGCAGAGCCCCACCACACTCTGTCCACTTCCTGCTTCTCCGTGTCCTTTCCTAGCACAGCAGAACCACTGTGCAGGGATCTCCTAAGGACAATGATTTGCATGGGTATTTTGGCCCTTTAAGGACAGTTCTGCCATGAAGACCCTGACAGCTGACTTTGAAATATGCCTTTGAAGGGATGACACTAACTAAGCTCTGTGCCAACATCCAATATGAAGGCATTTGGTCAGCTTGGAAGTGTAAATCTCCATATTCTTTTGGCTATGATGGCAGAATTCTGCAAATAACATTGTTTTGGCAAAACTGGGTGTTTTGGCAAACAAAAAAATCTGATTCTACCATTTTAAAAAGACAAATAAAGAGTATGTCTGAACAGTATGCACCCAGGGCTGGCTAATGCCAGCTGACTCAGACTCACTGGCTGGGTGGGTGGGCTGTGGTGCTGTTTCATTGCTGTGTAGACTTCTGGGCTCAGGTTGGAGTCTGGACTCTAAGACCCTGTAAGCATCCCAAAGCTTGCGATCCAGCCTATGCCAGAAAGTCTAGAAATGAAACAGCCCCTCAGCATAATCCTGGCAAGCTAGTGTCAGCTGACATAGGCTAGCCATGAGTAGTTCCTGTGGACATACCATAAACCCTAGTAATACTAGGTGAATTTGTGCCACCTCTGCCCCCATTATGTTAAGTTAGTTAGTGGATTACCCTGAAATTTATACATAATTTTCTCACCTCTGAGATTTATTAATATTATTACTGAAATGTAATGAAGAACATAGCTGCATGAAAATAGTTTATACTGTACAGAATATGAGAAAATTTGTGATATTTTGTGAGGTGAAAGGAACATCACATACCATGCTTTTCATGTATTTGAATGACATGCTACATAATGCTTCTCAAATCACTACTAAATGTCTCTTATTGCTGAGAAATATTATATCACTGAATGACTGGTATATTTTAGTATCCTGTACTATTTTCAGTGTAACTACAATTCATTCAGATAACTGTCTAATCTGCAGATGCAATCGCTGAACTGACTGGTTGCAAATGCAGGTTCAAATAACTCTGTTAACAATTTTGTACCCACAATTGTAGAGGCTACTTTTGAAAGTCTGGGCCTAAATATCAAAAATACATAAAAATCATCTGTGTCTTTCAGAAGTAACCAATATACTGTATCTGACAAACGTATACCATTTTCACAGTAAAATAAAAATACAAGGTTCATTATGAAAGGAGTGCTGTCCAATGGGTAGAGCAGAACCAAGAAACTGAAAGTTAAGATCTCTGAGTTCTAATCTCAAATCTGCCACTGACTTGCCAGGTTGTCCTGAGAAAGCTGCTTAAATAACATTTGCAAAGTGCTTTCAAATCTTCAGACTACAGTTCTTACAAAACTGTGAAGAAGTAATATTGCATGTTCCAGAAAGACACTCCATTCATAGAGTATTCCTGCCCATATGTCTGAAAGTTAATGAAGATCTCCTAAGTGTTATGGGGGTGATACAAGAAGTGTGAAAAATAACACCTACCACAGATCTGATGAATCTTGGGGAAAATTTTAAGGCATTTTTTTGGGGGGGGAGGGAATTAATTCAGGACCTTGCAACTTCCCCAATATTGAGTGGTGATCAGAAACGTGAATTTCTTCCTATTTTAATTATCAGTGACTATTTATCCCAACTGTACTGACAGTCAAAGGTTAAAAAAAGGAATATATTAGCATCATTGTCAATCATTACATACAGAAGAATAATTAACTCAGTATGTTTATTTATCTACTTTTGCTACTTGATTAAACGAATGATTGATGACAGGTTCCTTGTTTTCTTTTTTTCCTTTTTGTCAGTATAAATGATCAGTATGAAACTAAATGGAGGCATTAAAATTAAATAATTAGTAGAGTAAAATACACTGTAACTTGTGCTAGGAAGCTTTCAACTTTCTTTCTGTTATATTGTAATCTAGTAAAATCCATTTATTTATCCAAAGTAGATCAATATTACTGGCAGCCATAATGTATAATCATGCCATTACAGTCTCTCTCTGTGACATCCTTATACTGTACAGTAATATTCAGAGCTACTTTATTTAAAAAGCACATTTTAAAAACTTTACACAATATCCTTTCATACAGAAATTATATTAGTGGTTTTGTTTGAGTATCCCAGACTCAACATTTTCCAAAGAAGCAAGTGAACTATGAGAGAAATGATGCTGTCATGCTGTGTTGAGAGGCTCTTGGCTGAGCTTCTACCTTTAAGCAGAAACCCTACATAGTGGAATAGTACCACATGTGAACCCTCAGGCAACATCTGCACTGCAAGGGTGTGTCTAAACTACAGGGTTGTTTTTTTCGAAAAAAGTGGCCCTTTTTTCGAAAAAACTTCCCCTGCGTCTAGACTGATGCCTCATTCTTTCGAAAGTAAATTGAAAGAACGCAGCAGTTTTTTCGACCATGGATAACCTCATTTTACGAGGAAGAATGCCTTTTTTTAAAAGTGCTTATTCGAAAAAAGGCGCTATGTAATGCAAACTGTGCTTTTTCGAAAGAGAGCATCCAGACTGCCTGGGTGCTCTCTTTCGAAAAAGCAGCTTGCTTTTTCGAAAGTACTAGTTGTAGTCTAGATGCTCTTTTTTGAAAGAGGCTTTTTTGAAAGTATCTTTCGAAAAAGCGTCTTTCGAAAGAGGATTGCAGTCTAGACGCAGCCCAAGGTTTTTGCGCAAAAATGGATGTTTTTGCGCAAAAACCTGTGGAGCGTCCACACCTCAAATGCACTTTTGCATAAGCAAATCAGCAGTAAAACAGCAGAACAGAGGGCTTTTGCCAGTGTACGTAAACCTCCTTCTACAAGGCATAACTCCCTTTTGCGCTACAGCTATTGCGAAAAAGGCAAGTGCAAACGCTCCAGAGGGGTTTCTTACGCAAGAAACCCCTATGGGAAAAAACAGAGGTGCTCTGATGGCCATTCTGTGAAGGTCTCACACTACATATTCATCCTTCTGCAGTGTGGACACTCTCTTGCA
This sequence comes from Pelodiscus sinensis, assembly GCF_049634645.1. Classification (NCBI taxonomy): domain Eukaryota; kingdom Metazoa; phylum Chordata; order Testudines; family Trionychidae; genus Pelodiscus; species Pelodiscus sinensis. The sequence goes on from NC_134714.1 coordinate 49,656,352, forward strand.
CAAAAGTACATCACTTTTTCAATGCGCTTTGAGGTGTGGACGTGCTCTTGCACAAGAAGTTGTTGTACAAAACCTCTTGCACAAAAGGCTTCTTGTGCAAGAAGCCTTCTGTGTAGACATAGCCTCAAAGTGTTACAGTACCCTTACAATACAGCCAAAAAGAGTCTCCTTAGACACATCAGTCTATTATGTAACCCAGGCATGTTGGACTAGTTCATATAGGTTCACTTATACCAAAAATCACAATCATTTCAGGTTTTTCCTACTCTCAAAAGTAGGAATCACTGTCCCAAACCAAGTTGCATACTAGATCTCACAGCAAAGATAATGCTGGTAAACAATGTTAGAGTTAACTAACTAAAGGTTGGTTAGCTAGGGAAAAATGATTATTATTGGGAGGTTAAAGCAAGTAAAAGATGTTTACAGGCAAGTCACAAGTCTATAATTCCAAATGGTAGCAATCTACTGGTTTACCAAAAGTCTCTCACGGCTGCTCTAAATAACTCTGGGAATCTCTTGTTCAGTTGTTCTACTCTGCTTGAATCAAAACAGACCAGAGAGGCAGGCTCTTTCCCTGAATCTGATAGCTTCATCTCACAGAAAACAAGCTGAGAGGTTCGTCACCCATGTGGACTCTTTTTCTGATTCGTGGATAGACAAGAGTGCATTTGGAGTCTTTGATATCTGTATATAATGCACCGTGAGCACTTCCTTCAAATGTGCAAGAACTAGTTAGTACTTTTCTGACAAAGTCCCTTATGTGCAATTCTTTCTCCTTTGCTGGGTTATTTAGTTCCAGGGGTATATACAATGTAAATATTTGCTATTACACTGTAACAAGATAGTGTGAGAACAATGCCTGTAACCTCCTATTAGTGTTCAAGACGTTTAAACATCAAATACATTCTTAAATATTTAACAATCCAATCTATACTAATACACATTTGAATTGGCGTGGGATTTTGGCATGTCACCTGTCCTGCCAGTGTGACAGACCTTGATGGATGGATGACTGTAACTATGATCAACCCAGCCATACTATTAGCAGACTGGATCTGAGATATACCATTTTGAATCTCTGATATAATTTTATTAATGGGTTCATACACTTCAGTTCCAGGCAAAATAAGATTTAATGGTTTGCTATCCCCATCTGTAGAGTTAATCCTAAAATCCCTGTTTGGGCCCATAACCCCAGTCCTCAAAGGTAAGAAGTAGAGGTGGGGTGAAGGATTTCTCTGACTTGGGAACATTATTTTCTGTCTGGAAAATAAAAGAAACAAAGAAATTGAGAAGATATCCTGAATACACTAGGGAAAAGGACCTATAAGGCTTTCCATAAGGATGAATATGTAGTGTGAGATATCAGAGGGGTAGCCGTGTTAGTCTGAATCTGCAAAAGCGACGAGGAGTCCTGTGCACCTTATAGACTAACTGAAGTGTAGGAGCATAAGCTTTCGTGGGCAAAGACCCACTTCGTCAGATGCATGTAGTGGAAATTTCCAGAGGCAGGTATAAATATGCAGGCCAGGATCAGGCTGGAGATGACGAGGTGGATCCAATCAAGGAGGATGAGGCCCACTTCTAGCAGCTGATCTGGAGGTGTGAATTCCAAGAGAGCAGAAGCTGCTTTTGTAGTTAGCGAGCCATTCACAGTCTTTGTTTAATCCAGAGTTGATTGTGTCAAACTTAAAGATGAACTGTAGCTCAGCAGTTTCTCTTTGAAGTCTGGTCCTGAAGTTTTTTTGCTGCAGGATGGCTACTTTTAGATCTGCAATTGTGTGTCCAAGAAGATTGAAGTGTTCCCCTACAGGTTTTTGTATGTTGCCATTCTTAATATCCGATTTGTGTCCATTGATTCTTTTACGTAGGGACTGTCCAGTTTGGCCGATGTATATAGCAGTGGGGCATTGTTGGCACATGATGGCATATATTACGTTGGTAGATGTGCAGGAGAATGTACCAGTGACAGTATGGCTGATCTGGTTAGGTCCTGTGATGGTGTTGCTGGTGTATATATGTGGGCAGAGTTGGCACCGAGGTTTGTTGCAAGGATTGGTTCCTGAGTTCGAGTTATTATGGTGCGGTGTGTAGTTGCTGGTGAGAATATGCTTCAGATTGGCGGGTTGTCTGCGGGCAAGGACCGGCCTACCTCCCAAGGCCTGTGAAAGCGAGGGATCATTGTCCAGGATGGGTTGTACATCACTAATGATGCGTTGAAGAGGTTTTAGCTGGGGACTGTAGGTGATGGCCAGTGGTGTTCTGTTGGTTTCTTTCTTGGGCTTGTCCCATAGCAGGAGGCTTCTGGGTACACATCTGGCTCTGTCGATCTGTCTCCTCACTTCCACTACATGCATCTGACGAAGTGGGTCTTTGCCCACGAAAGCTTATGCTCCTACACTTCAGTTAGTCTATAAGGTGCCTCGTCGCTTAGTGTGAGATCTTCTTCCAAAAGTTGGGAAACAGTTGCCAGGCTTCTTGCTTTAGGAATGAGAAATTAAATTTACTTTTAGGAATACAAACAAAAGAAAGTTATCGCCATTCCCAAAAAACTGGAACTAAGTATATATTTAGGAGGGAACCTGCTACGTGTGAAGAAGTGACCTTTTCCTGAAGAATAAGGCTTAGGCCTCATCTAAAACCTAGTTAGTTAGCAGCTAAGGAAAACTCATTGATTCACTCAACTACTTCATGGGCCAAAGGGATGAAGACTATCTATTATTTCTCAGAGTCTGCCTCTAGTACGTCTTCTTCCAGCAGTGGATAAGCTTTTCTCCCCTATTAGCATGCTGAGTATCTAGTTTTGCCTGCTGCACTCCAGATATTGTTTTTACCACTGCTTCACTCCACTGATGTAGTGAAAGTCCAAAAAAAAGTGAGCGCCAAAAAGCCCTTCTTAAATTGCCCAAAGGAAAAGAGCTAAAATTAACAGACTTTTTCTTTTTTTTTCTTTTGGCTTCTCCAGGCTAGAGACAAAATTGCATCCAGTTAAAGCCTCTGAAATTGCCTACCTGCTTGCTATTCTGAATGAGGCTGGCATAAAATTGGAGAAGCAGGAAAGGGAGCCCTAATGATCAAGATAATCTTGGATAGATATTGGTTGTCATCCTACCTGTCCGTAGAATTAAGTGTTATTTTATTATGGAATTTTGTAAATAAATCAACATGGCTTGTTATTTATATAGTACTATATGCATATTTAATGTTTTACAGATAAATAATTTAGAACCTGCAGGCAAATAATTCAATGCTATTTTGAAATAGCTTATTTCATCATTTGATGCTGTCTACACAGCACTAAATTTCAAAATAAAGTGCTATTCTGAAACATCCCTTACTCCTCTCAGAATGAGGCTTACGAGGGGGATGTTGGAATAGCAAGCCCGAAATAACGGGCTTGCTGTGAAGGTGCAGGATATCTATTTCAGGATACTCAGGTATCTCAAAATAGCGTTGCAGTGTAGATGTAACCTAAGGGCTCATACCTGCAAATGTAAACTACCTGGCAGCGTGTTTACTACCTTGATCACTCAAATTAAAATGCTATTTTTCTTCAAATGAAACACAGACGACAGTGTACTCCTCAAGACATATGTTATTTGACTGCATTTCCTTTTAGTTTGGCCAACCCTTGCCAGCAGAGGGAATCTAGAACAATCAAGAAGGAGAAAATTATTCTCACTCCCAACAGCAACTTAATTCAGAAAAAGGTACTCTAATGTCCTCGGAATAAATTAAGTATAAGCCAGGAAATATTAAGTAAATATCTGTTACCTTTGTACACAGCATTAATGAGAAAATTATAAAAATACTGTGTTCCATGATAGTGCCCATTTTTCACAAAGAAATGCAAAAAAAAAACAAAAACTGGAAAGGATTCAAAAAAGAGCCACAAGAATGATAAGAGTTCTTGAAATCATTTCTTACAGCGAGAAATTAAGAAAAAGCTCACTTATTTAGTTTATTGAAGAGAAGTTTATGAGGATCAAAATACCTACATGGGGAAGAGATTCTGACATTAAACAGCTCCTTAATCTTACAGAAAAAAGGCATAACAATATCCAATGTTTGGAAGATAGAACGGGAACAACTTGCCATGGCTATATCTATACTGCAGTGTTTTTATCGGGAAAAGATACCCAAATTGCAAACTGCAATTTGTGTACTTTTCTCCACTCGTTTCTTCAGAAGAGGCTTTTCCAACATTTGGCCTGTCTACATGTCTTCTTTCAGAACATCCCTTAATCCTCATAAAATCAGGAATACAGGGATGCTGAAAGAATGCCCCTACTTTTTCGGAAACTGGTCTGAAAAAGTGAATGCATTCCTTGGACACAACAGCGTTTTTCTGGTATCCTGGAAAAACTCTGCAGTCTAGACATAGCCCTAGAGATTTAGTTGATTCTCTACCACTAATCAGGGCCAGATATATTTCTAAAAGACAAGCTATAGCTCAAACAGAAGTTATGGGCTTGAGGTAAGAATTACTGGTTGAGGTTTTATGGCCTGTGTTATGCAGGAGGTCAGACTAGATGGTCGGAATGGTCCCTTTTGTCCTGAAAAACTTATGAATCTATGGTTTTATAAATGGCTTAATAAATGGCCTGGTCCATATATTTATTCAAGTGGACTATATGAGGAACAGATTGTAACTGCAAAACATTGGTCCTTTCATTTACTTTTTTCTATATACACACTCAGAGACTGTTAAGTAAAATTTACAAAAGAAAACTTCATTTTTAAGTACTCACAGCAATACAATGGGGCAACAGAACAGTAAGAGCAAAAAAGGTAGAGAAAGAAGCATAAAAGCCAGTGAACAGGATGAGAAGAATACATTAAAAAAGACTCTACACTAAGGAGTAAAAAACAGAGAAGGAATTAAGTTATACAAAAAAACGACAAATAAAAGGGAATGATTAAAATGGAGACAGAATGGATAGATAAACATTAAAGAACCAAGTGAACAGGAAATGGGACACTGTTCTAGCCTACAGAAAAAGAAAGCTAAAACAACATTTTTTCATCTACAAAAAAGGACAGTTAAATGCATTTTAAAATTGTCAAAAAAAAAAAAAAGGGAAATGTCTTCTTATAGTGGATGACCATTGGATTCTAAATAGCATTTGGATCTCATCACACAATACTTTTGGTCATATTTCCTGTGATTTTTTTCATTGGTTTATTTAGACACTAATGTTTATTGATACTTCATTTTTACAATGAGGCTTAAAAGACCAGTCTTGGCCTATGAAACCTTCAGACAATAGCCAGAATTTTTTAAAATACTTTTGATATACCTATTCAAGCTAATAACATTAAGATTTACTATAAAATGGATTTAGCAATATTTCTTTCCTTCTTTCACTTGGTAATCTCATTATCTATTCACTGTCAATCCAAATTGTTGTTTGAAATGCAGTTGCAGCCTCACTGGTCCCAGGATATTGGAGAGGCAAGATGGATGAGGTAATACCTTCACATGAATCAGTTTTTGTTGTTAAAAGAGGCAGGCTTCCAAGCTACACAGAGCTCTTCTTCAGGTCCATCTCACCTACCTTGTCTTTACATTAACTCTAGAGGCATTCCAAAAAATCTGATCTCATGTACAGAAATAGATTACATTTCACACTGAAACGCTGACTAAATGCAGTAATCCTTTTAAGACGGTGAGGATAGTCTTCTTGTTAAGCAAAGGACTCAAAGTCATGGGATTGGGGTGCTATTCCCAGTTCTCCCATGGATCTCTTCTGTTATAGTGGGAGAATCACTCTTCACCAGTTTTTGAAAAGAGCACAGCACTCAGCAACTGCCACTGGGACAACTACAATCAGATAACTAAAAAAAGGAAAACATCCAAATTGCTGCATTGTTTTGAAAACATAACCACTGATTTTGTTGCCTGCACAGGGTTGAGGGTCTTTTGAATTCTAGCTCCAAATGTGGTGCTCAGCTCTTTAGAAAATCTAGCCCTGAATCTATATATGCTTTCGTTTCTCCATAAGAAATGTCGTCATATTTCGTCTTCATCAAAAGGAAGACCATCAGTTGGCATTTGTAGTGATTCACATTTGGAAGAAAAAAGGTAATGAAGAGCTGTTGTGGTATTTCGAGGAATTTCATATTTATTCTCAAAAACAGAATTTCATAAATATCAATTTTGCTAATCCTCTTAGTGAGTATCATGCCTTCCTATAGTCTTATAATGATTGCTAGAAGTCATCTACTTTCACCTTTTAATACATGGGAAACTGCCTGTGTTCATAAAAAATTAACAATAATATATACTCATGACCCATCTAATGATGATGAATACTGCCTTTAGTATTTTCCCAGATGATGAAATGTGGCATGCAATTTTACACATTCATGTGACACCAACCCAGAGGGAGCAAAAGCCATAGTTTTCATTAGATACAAATGGAACCAGAAGTGACAAGTTGCCCATGCCTCTGGAAGCAGTAGGGGGTGAATCATGCAGACAGACATGCTCATACATTGAAAATAAGACAAGGGCTTTCTAACGTATAATCTTGAGTATGAGTAAGACCGTGGAACAACTAGGGTTAAGTAATTTATGAGTGATTTGTCTCTTCTTCCTGAGAGAGAGAGCAAACGCACTAAATGAAAATTTGTAGAATCTTAAATTCCATAAAAAAAAACCCCACACATTTATACAAGTTCCTGACAATGTGAAGATTATATATTATTCAGTTTTAGATGCGAAGTACAGAAACTTACACATTCTCTAAATTATAAAGTCATTTATGAGGGGAGTTCTTTAATTAGAGAGTGCCAACAACATGTCTTTACTGATCTCTGTAATGTCCTGAGGTCTTAAATACAGACTGAAAACACAATGAATCCATAGTCTTTTTTTTTTAACTTTAAATCTCTGATTGAGCACAGAAATTTAGTGGAAAATCAGTTTCCTTTCCCAGCTCACTGTGAAATACTAGCAGAAATTAAACTATATTCATAGTGTGGTCAAATTGTGGTTGTATTTACAATATGCATATGTGTTTAGAAAAATATATATATGTTGTTCTCTGAAATATTTAGGTTTACCTAAGCCATCCTACTCTTTCCTTTTGATCAGAAGTATCCAATATAATAATTAGATGAGAACTAGAATTATTAATAAATTCATGTTTTTCACAATTCATTGCTAAGGTTAGACTAGTATTTGTTCCAAATATCTAGATAACCACTCGTTATATTTGTAATAAATATACATACAGGAAATACAAAATAAAATTTACATTTTTCTCATAAAATGCTTGCTTAAAACACATGCTTAAATCTCACTGACCCTAATGGAACTTCAGCATATGTTTAAATACTTTGGTGAATTTGAACAAGGGCATGAGACTATCACACAATCACTTTCTTCCAGAACTCTTACACATATAAGTCGTCCCAGGACTTATGACACAAGTATTGCAGGAATCAGCCTTTACTGAGTTTCTGTCCAAATCCTTCACCCTAAGGTTGTGTCCAGACTCAGGGGTTTTTTCGGGAAAAGTAGCCTTTTTCCGAAAAAACTTCCCCTGCGTCCAGACTCAAGCCGCGTTCTTTCGAAATTAAATCGAAAGAACGCGGCTTTTCTTTCGATGGCGGTAAACCTCATTTCACGAGGAAGAATGCCTTCTTTCGAAAGTTCCTCTTTCGAAAGAAGGCGTTCTTCAATGTAAATAGGGATTCTTCGAAAGAGAGCATCCAGACTCACTGGATGCTTTCTTTCGAAAAAGCAAGCCGCTTTTTCGAAAGTTCAACGTGCAGTCTAGACGCTCTCTTTCGAAAGAGGCTCTTTCGAAAGTATTTTTTGAAAGAGCCTCTTTCGAAAGAGGCTTGCAGTCTAGACATAGCCTAAGAGTGGTAGTATTAGAAGAAGCTTTTGCCCTGCTTAGAACAGGTCAGACTGAATGAAATGAGTAAGCATTTCAAGTTCAAGTTTTTCTCCAAATACAGCACTTTATAGATACCAACAAACTTCTTTCACTTTACATGTGAAAACAATGCAACTGTGATTTACTTTTCTCCCATTTTAGGTCATTAAAAAGCAAAAAGCAGAACAACCATCTTTGGGACATAGAACTTTTTTTACCCTTTAACTGACAAATCACTTCAGGGCCATCACTTCAGGGGATCTCTGACAGGAACAGGGTACAGGATCTTGGCAGGAGGAGGTTTTCCTGCACTGCTGTTCCCCCAGTCAGGAGGAGGGGGAGCAGCAGCACATGGATCTGCTTCCTTCTCCTGCAAGCCAGATCCACCCCACAAGGCTCTTTCCTTTCCCCCACTGGCAAAGGTGCTCCAACCTTGTGGGGGGCCACGTGACTGGAGCATCAGTGCGGGCTCCCCACTGCGTGGGAAGAGGGTGAACCCTGGTCCTGCTAGACCACTAGTCACCTGTAGACTACACTTTGAGAATCACTGAAATATGATATATCATGATATAATCCAAAGAAATTAATTTAAATGTAATCTGAACATCCCTCCTGATTTATGTTCCCATCTTCCCTAAGATTGGAACATATGCAATTGTCATACCCCCTCAACCCCTATTAAATAACCATCAATGTTCTCAACTATGGATACAGGTACAGGTTATCTGTCTCCTCTCCTTTGAAATTTGTGACTGTCATGATTATGAGGGTTAGCCAGCAGCCTGGGGATTAAGGGGTTAACTACACCTAGCCAGGTGGAGTGACCAATAAGAATGTAGGTGGAACTTTTCAAACTGGGACAAAGGAATTTGGGTTTTTTTCTCTTCTCCCTTTTGTCTCTGAGTGAGTTCTCTGCAGCTACAGAGAGGGACAAGCATGTCTCTCTCTCTCTCCAAGACACCACTCTTCATTTTCTGTAAGTAGGGTAAAGTTTAGGTAGTTTTGTTAGGTTTTATTGTTTTAAGGATTGGGTATGGGATCTGAGATCTGGCACTGCTTAAAAGATGTTTTGGCTTTTCTTTGTAACTAAGTTCTAGGCCCATGGAGTTTCTCCATGAGTATATTTTGTTACCTTCCTCTCTAGTCATTATACTTGCAACCGGAATATTGTTGTAATAATAAAAGTTCTTTCTTTTCTTTTTATTAACCTGGCAGTGGTTAATGGTGTGCCCTGATTTTTGTTTTAGGGGTAAGATTTCCCAAATGATCTTTCCCCTGATTTCTTTATCAACATTTGGGTGGTGGCAGCGGAAGTTTTATTCCCAAGATCTAGGGTTTTAAGATCTTGGGGGGAAATTTTATACCAAAGCCTGGTAGATAAGGCTTTGGGGTACACTTGCTAGCCCCCACTTCTGCATTTATCATGCCAGAGTGGGGAAGGAGCCATGACATGGTGGCAGAGGTGGGATTAGCCATGACAGTGGCATTAGCTATTTATCTCATGAGTGAAAACTGACAATGAGAGAGGAATGGATGAGCTAAAATTATTAAAATGTTGGTTCAGATGTTGAAGAAAGACAGGGCTGAAGCTAAATTGAGGAGAACCTCTTATTTGATTGAAGCTTAGTTATTTCCTTTTTCCTACTTTTTCTTTTTAATTATTAAAATTCTTCAACATTTTGTTTTTACCGTGAAGACTGCATTGAGAATTCAAGAGTTCCAGCTGTGTCATATAGAAAAAATATGGCACTCAAAAAAAAAAAAAAAAAAAAAAAAAAAGATGGAGTAAAAGGTTGAGGTCTGAACAGAGGAAGAAACCTTATATAACTGGTATTATAGTGAGAACCCAAAATACAACTCTATGGGTAAACAGAATAAATTGAAGTAAAGAACTTTAGAAAGACCATGAAAAAGCTAAAGTTGTGATGTGTAGGTCATATAAGAAAAGGAATGTGAATCCTAACTGCAACAGAAAGAAAGATAAGCACATTAAGGGCTGGCAGTGATAAAGACATCCAACAACACACAGTCACATTTTCCACCTCCTTATTCTCAGATATAAGGGCTCTTTGACTACTCTGACGAAATGTAAGTCTTTAGTTGAAATGTGATGGATTAGCAACGTTTAACTCTTAAAACATTGGCACTACATTGACTATATATTTGCAACAACATTAGTGTTTTACCAGCTGCAACAGATGTTTTCTGTCTCTGCATAAGTGCTCGATAGAATTAGTTATGGTTCAAATAAAGGAGGACATGTATATTTAGCAATCTTCTATGGCTTCAACTAAGAAGGCATTGGAAGGACCAAGAAAGTGATAATGTAAGTGAGATCCTTCGTCTCCTGGGTCTGTGCTACATACAGTACTGATCAAAATCATTACCAACTACTGTCTGCTCAGCAGGTTATGGAAAATGTGTTGGTGATATTAGGTCATTTCCTAGTGCACATATATCCACAACACCACAATCATCATAACTGACACCCCCATTGTTGGTCTCAGCAGGGAGCCCAAAGACCGAAATGGCATGGAGACAGAACTACTTTCTCACATATTTATCCCATTATACAAACAATGGTATGCTCCTATGGTGCTGTCAGTTTGGGTTGCCTCCTGTTAAAGATGCACATCAGAAATAGAAAAGGGCATGAAAGCCTGGAAATGAAAAGAAGCAATATGATTAAGTTATATAATATAAATGGCATAAAGAAGGGTAATTTCCACAATGTGAAAAACAGAGGAAGCCTTACATTAATAGGTAAAACAGTAAAATGGATCAATTGGATTTAAAAAAAAACATTGTCTATGAAACTCACTGTCACTGGAGAACGTGACAAATTTGGACTACACTGTATCATAACAGGGGCTTTGTGAAACCACACCTGCCAAGGCAGAGCAAAGACAGAGATATTCTTCTCCCAGACATACAGTGGTAACATGACCAATACACCTTCCTTCAGGTCACAACTGACTTCCAGAAACTGACCAATGTGTAAGGACATATACCTCTCTATACTCACAAGGGAGCAGAGAGAGAGCAGTACCTGTTCTCCATAATGTGCAAGGGCTGCAATTCTGCCAGAGAGGCTCCTTCAGCTCCCTTCCTCCAATCCTTACCCATTTTCATCACCCACACAAGGGACAGGAATGATTTGGCCTTTATTGAGTATCAGAAATGGCTTTAGATACTTATGGTCTAATTGTCAGTTACACTAGTGTCTTTAGGATTCTACGGAACATCTACACTGCAATAAAAGATCCATGGAACAGCTAGGACTTGGGCTTTAGGCCCTGGGCTATAAAACTGTAGCGTAGACTTTCAGGCTTAGGCTGGAGACAGGCAGGGGGGCCTCAAACTAGAGGTGCTGGGGGTGTCACAGCACCCCCTGGCTTGACGCAGTTTGCATCATAATCAGAACATGTAGTTTTGTTCAACGGTTTCCAGCATGCCCTCCACTCCCTCTCCCCCCCAAAAAATGGTTCCAACACCATTGGAGCCAGGCGGGGAAAGGGGAGACTCAGAGTTCAGGCTTTAGCTCAAGCCCAAATATCTACACTGCAATCTTTAGTCCCACAATCCGAGCCCTTCAAGTCAAGTCATTTTACCCAAGCACTGAGACTCTATGATGTAGGGTTTTTAGAGCAACGGTAGACATGTCCAGAGAAGTTGAGGGCAGTAGATCATCTAGTCCAGGAGTGGGCAAGGGGCCTCCACAAGCCAGATCCAAACCACCAAGTCGGTGGATCCGGCCCGTGGCCACTCTGCTGCTCCCCCGCCAGTCGAGACCTGGGAATGGGGGATCGTGTGAGGTCTCCCAAAACAACTGGCATTTCTCTCTAGTTGCCATGTGCTCCTGGTGGGGCGGGGACAGGGAGCAAGAGACTTTGTGCTTTCTCCCCACCCCCAGACTCTGACTGGCCTGAGGGCAGGGGGAGTGTGTGAAGTCTTCTCCCATTGCAGCGTGTAAAGGGAACCCGCAGCTGTTTTAAAACACCTGGCAATTCTCTCTAGATGGAAGTCAGGGGGGACTTTACGCACCCCGCCAACCCAGGGGCCAATCAGGAAATCCCAAATAGTTACTTCATGTTGGGTGCAATAAATTGTTAGAAAATTATCCTCTATTATTTTTATAAACTGTAATAATATTTTGCTATTGGCTGCACAATACTTCCAACATATGTCTCCCAAACTAAAGTTATCCCATAACAACACAGGTTTTTTTTTAAGCAAACATGACAGAATCATCTTTAAATTTTAAATTAATCTTTAAATTCATCTTGGTTTTTGGTGTGAGTTGGTGGCCTGAACACTGCCATTTAAACAGGTTTTAAACTGAGCAAAGATGACACTTAAGGCATGTCTGAGTACACCACAGATTTTTTCGGAAAAATGGCAATTTTTCCGAAAAAACTTCACTTGTGTCCATACTACAATCATGTTCTTTCAAAAGAACAGAGGGGTTTTTCCAACATTGACAAACCTCATTCTATGAGGAAGAAGCATTTTTCCAAAAGAGTTCTTTCAGAAAAAGGCATGTGTGAATGGGGAAGAGCGAGTTTTTTTGAAAGAAGAGGAAAGAGGAAAAGGCACTGGTGCATGGTGGCCACTCCATCCATAGTAATCACAACTTAAATGTGAGACAGCATCCATTCAGCGTGGATGCTATCTTTCAAAAAAGAAGACTGCTTTTTTATGTGATTTTGCTGTGTAGACACTCTCTTTTAGAAGAAATTTTTCCAGAAGATCTCTTCCAGAAAAGCTTATTCCAAAAGAAGCCTGCAGCCTAGACATATCCTTAGACTAATACCAAAGCTTTTTAAAGCACATAATATGGACTGACTCTGAAAATTGGACTCTTGCATGAATAAGAAAAGCATCTACAACCTTGGAAGAATAGAATTAATATGACTTTCAATTCTTCATGTGAACAGCACCAAGTGAGAGGCATTTAGACGGCAATTTCCCCTTTTATAACAATACTTCAGAATCAGCCGCATTGTGGGTTTTTTTTTCCATTTTCATCTGCAGTAGTCTTCATAAGCGTAAAATTGAAAACTATGTGCCACTTCTTAAGCTCTGGTGAGTCTCAATCCCTACGTGGTAAGAGCAGAGACACATTGGTACATGGTATAGGGAATCTTTTAATGTCTTCTCCTCTGGTCAGCTGATAAAATACACCAGTTTCTGTTACTGTTAACTTATTGTCTTTCGAGATCCATAGAGACAAGGTAGGTGAGGTGATATATTTTATTATCACTTCTAAATTCACTTTTAAATGGATTGAGAAAGTCTTTCAAAGACACTTGAGAAAGGAGAATGTATTATCCTTTGGGGAAAAATATACACTTATTTAATATAAATATAGTAACAAAAAGATACTTTAATCAAAGCATAGGTAATCCCTGCTGTCATTTTGGTTAACAATTATCTTTTTTCCATTTTCCTTGCTTTCTCTTATATAACATTGAAAAACAGTCACTGGAGTACAGTAGATTGAAGGAAAATATGGCAGTTTCCCTTCAAAGAAAAAAAATTAAATAAATAAAGTCATGGACTCATATCTGTTCAAAGGTGCCAACTTTAAAAAAATAGAACTAAATTTGTCAATAGAATGTCCCATTTAAACAATATGAGTCCAATCTGGCAACTATTTACATACATTTTCAATTTTACTATAATGAGTAGTATTATTTATATTAAAAATTGTGTGCATCACATTTAGAAATGAGAGAAAATTATGGCTCAGCACTAAAATTTTACAAGTTTACAAGTTTAAAATTTAAGTTAAGAAAAACAATCATTCTTTGCTCTGACTAATAGATTTTGTCCAGATTTTCTCAGGACTGAAGAAATTAAGTAACAGTGAATTAATTATTATAAGCTATATTTTACCATCACACATGTTTGTCACTGAAAACTGACTTGAGAGGTCTGTTTTGGGTTGAAATACTTAGATGATGACTTTTGAGTTTGTTCCAAACTGCCAAATATTATTAACTCCAGATTACAAATCAGTAAGATTATCCTGTTTTAGACTGAGTAACGTCAAAAGAAGGTATAGTGAAGCTACACTGGCATTCTTCACACAACATACCACTGCTCCAGCACTATCATTTGAAAACAGTTTAACACAAGACCATTTCACACCTTAGCTGGAATTATTCATTCACCTTGCTCAATGGTAACAGATAGGTTGCGTCTTGTAAAAATGTATATCAAAATGTAAATATTCCAGTACAAAAACCTGCAACCAATTCTTCACCATTAGAGATCCTGGATAATCCCATAATTAATTCTGTTTCATAAAAATATAGCTATATCACAAACTCATGATACATATTTCAAGTTCCTATATGTCATGGTATTCAAAAGGAAATTGTACTCATAGCCCTATGAATACACTTGAAATTCCAAAGATAAAAAGAAACACCCAACATGAACAAAATCCAGTTTCTATCTAATGAATAATTTGAAGTCATCTTGGAAATTGGCCAGTGCTCAGGATATCAAAAATGGGCATTTATTTGATTACACTTTGTGAATACCATATGTGAGTTAAAAGAACAAAAGTGTTTCTTTCAAAAGTATCACAAAGACTGTTCCATATACTAGCAAATGACAGGCACGCTGTTCAAGTGGAAAAGTTAACATCCACAATTTATTTGGCTGTGAAATACTACAGGAATATCACGGAAATAACAGAAAGTTTGAAGAAAAAAAACCACAACCCAGCTATGCAACATGATTTTACTTCAACAAAACACGTTTTATAGACTACAAAATGTTGCATTCACTAATGGACTTTTTAAAAAGATTCACAGTGAAAACAAATACAGCTTGTTGGAGAGTTGACCATATGAGTTCCCTGGATTTTTTTCTGTTTGTGATACTGTATGTTATATTAGGGTGAAACTCCCAGAATCTTGGAGTAATATTTCAGACAACCCATTGGGCACGCTGTCTTTTAGTACAAATATAAATATGATTCAAAAATGCTCTCCAAAGACAGGAAGATGACTTATAATTTTAGGTCACAAAAACATTATGGACCATGTCGTGTGTGAGGCAACTGTAAGGTGCAAAATACTTTAAGTATAGTCACAAATAAAATCCCAGGCATTGGTTAAACAATGACAACATTTTTTGGAAAAACAGATGTGTAACCCCTCGAACTTCTAGATCAAAATTTTTAGAGTTTACATTTGTGATACTGAGGGATTTGCTAGCAGTTGTTTTGTTTTACTTGTGAACAGATATTCACTGAAATTTGGGGATTTAGTAAAGGCCATATTATTTTGCCCTAAATTCTATATAGTTCAGTATATACTGTATATACAAATATCTTCTTATGCTTTGCTTTCTATTCTCTCTAAATAGATGTTTTAATTGATATATTTGTCTACAGGCAGTCCTCGGGTTACGTACAAGATAGGGACTGTAGGTTTGTTCTTAAGTTGAATTTGTATGTAAGTCGGAACTGGTATATATTGTAGGGGAAACTCTAGCCAAACATTTCTCCAGAGCTCAGTTTTATTCTCCCACACCTCACTTCCCTCAGTCCTTTATTCTCAAGCTGAGGTGTCTGCTGAGAAAAGCCGCTCCGTGTCTCCCTGGTCTGCTGGGGGGGGGGGGGGGGGGGAGGCGCTAGCTTTCATCTCCCTGGTCTGCTGGGGGGAAGCAGCTAGTGCGGGGTTGCCTCACCCCGTTTGTAAGTAGGGATCCGATGTAAGTCGGATCCATGTAACCCGGGGACTGCCTGTATATATTTATTGCCTCCCCTAAGGATGCTCATCTCCTGATTTTAATCATTTTAATGTTTAAATTCAACGACTACAAAATGCACACACTGTTACTTACAATGGTTAATATTCCCAATTAATAATGTCTTAAACAATGAGCAACCCTCCTCCCCCCAAAAAACCCCTTTATTAGAAAGACAGAAAAATTATCTAGTTTTGGCAAATGTCAAACCAGTGGCTATTGCTGTTAAGATTAATAAAACATATAATGGTTTCTAGATAGTCTCTAAACAAAGATTACTGTGAATGGAAAAGCGGTTTACCAATTGTTACCACAATGAAATATCTTTAAAGGTTACAATCATCAGTTATTTAGCTGAAACACTGCTGAAAATGGCTGGTTATTTCTTGAATAATGCATAATGTTCATTGTAGACTTGATTTGTATTATAACAATACAAATATTCCTAAACTAATGGACAAAACTATCTGTTACTTTGCAATTGCTTAACATATCATTTCCATGAAATAATTGACTAGAAATAGTACACGGCATCAGCTAAGAGTTCTCTTTGCAAACACAACTTGAAATAATCTATATGAAATGAGCATAAAAAACCAAACTCCTCAGCCTTTATAGACTTTTAAGGAATGCTGTGATGAATACAGGGCAGAGTAAAGGACCTTTCTGAAATACTAAATTAAAATGATTAAATTGCTGTACATAGTCGAGGACAAATTTAAAACTAAGCTTTGAAATGTAATTATTAACATGAACACATTATCACATTGGAAGGGGGGAGGAGAAGCAATTGCCTACACAGTTTAAGTTCTTCTCAAATAATTTTCCAAATGCCTTTAGGGTTTATTCAAGAAATTGCTTGGGGATGCACAAAGTACGATATCTTTCATTTTATTGTAGGATTATGAACAACACTTCATGTGATGCTACAGGCTATTTATGTGAGCTTGTTTATCCATATGAACTTCTTCAAGAGCAGCAGAAAATGACCTTAATAAATGAAAATGAATTTCTTTTGATGTAATTTCATGAATGTTTGATCGGAATGTGTAACAGGTTTATGTTTAAGGAGAACTACTGAAGTAATAAAATATACACACAATGTACAATTGAACCTGCTTAAAAGAATTCACATAAAATGAAACTCCATTTACTAGTACAGTGAAGTAGACTGAAAGCGTCATATTATTTCAAGGCACTACAATATGTAAAATACAATTCTATCCAGTAATAACGAAGTTTCACTTTGAAAAAAAAAGACTTCTTGGCTCCAATGTGATCCTTCATCTTTTGAGGCATGAGACCAAGCACACAAAACTCTAAAATTGCAGCAGAAGAGTCTCCAATTGGGTAGAGAGAGCACTGAAATGCTTCCTGTTGCTTTTTTGGTAGGCAGAAGCAGGGGTGACCCCAGGGCTGCCATTTCAGATTCTGGAAGGGAGGACTACGAGTGCATGTCGTGTTGGGCGGGGAGAACATGAAGTGAGAACATGAGAGTGAGAGCATAAAGGAGCGGACTGAGGACAGAGGCTTACTGAGCATGCCCGGGGAGGGAGAACGTCCCATTTGCCCCCACACACATCATTTCTATCCAGAGACTACTACGGCACAAGGATTCCAAGATCTCTTTCTTGAGTGGTAACAGTTATTTTTGACTCCAACATTTTTGTATCTATAGTTAGGATTATACTTTTCCATGTTGAACCTTCCATGAAGTCAGAGAGCTTATATTTAAATATGTTCCTGTCTGACAGTGAGCTATATTATTCCAAAATAGGACACGGAAAAAGGAAAGTGGATTCTATGAAAACTTACATAAGATGTTTTTACACTTGAGCAGGGACCTGCAGAAATCAGACAATCTGTACCACAGAAAAACCTATACTAGCGTATTCTTTATCACTAGAAAACTGGTAACAGCATTATATAGACAGGATGTGTGTTATTTCAACAGGTAGATCACCAATGCAACAGACAATAGTGGGAAAATAAGCCACTTACTTTACATCCCTATTGTAATAGCCTTATTGTAATTAGCATCTATCCCACTGCACAGGGAACACACATTTCATTCTGAAATTTCTGAGAGTAACACTTCCCCTCCATCTCCACCTCCTTCCAATGTACAACTATGACATTTCTCATCCAACATTCTGTCTTCTAGCAAGAAGGGCAACTGAAGCTGCCGACATAGCCAATACTAGCATCAATGTACAAACAGCTATCAAATGCTGATGTACAAAGAGATTCCTATCTGTCCCACAGAAGTGGCTACTACTGATACCTCCAACTATGTACAGCCTTATCCTGTCTAATCCAGTCCAGTGTTTCAAGTGTATAACTAACAACAGATAGAAAATGAAGCGTTGATGATATCCTGCTCAATCTAGAATATGTCTCCTCTAAAGCATAAAACTTAATGGCTAAAATAAAACAGAATGAAATTCTGTTCTGCCAAAGGCAGACCAAAGATCTAACAACCACACTTTAAAAGGCTTTCAGTATTTCTAACTTCATTAAAAAATGTTACATTAATTGTAACAAAGGGAGATCACACTTGCCTGTGTGAGAAAAATAGGATATAAAGATGACACTAAAAATGTCAGTCTTAAAAATTACGCACATTTCCTGAAAAACTGTACAGGGGTGATTTTCTTACCTGGGTTCTGGGTTCTAAAGTAAGACTAACAGCTCCTGGGTTTGAGTGCTCCAATGAGTACGTAGGTCAAAAATACCCATTTTAGTTTCCTGACTGCTGATTTGAACACATAGTTTAGATGCTCACATAGTTTAGATGCCCATTTTGTCTAACTATACTAGTTCAGAGATAAAATATTTTATACATAAATTATAAAGAAATAAAGGCAATTCAGGTCTTTCATTTGGTGACTGACAACATTTGAAGTGTTTGAATTTACTATTAACCTGAATTCTGATTTAACATACCATACAATAAATGACCCACTCCAATAAATGTTATCATGTTCCACCCCAAATCATCTTTTTGTACAGTATGAAAATAAAACAAAAACACTAACTGCAAATCACTTTAAATCAAACTATTTATCTCCATTTCCCAGAAACCTTACTGCTATCATACACTGACAAGTTTGTTTTAAAATAAAATAGAAATAGAATAAGAGGTTTATTTCACCTTCACATGGTGTCTTTCTCATGCAGACCTCAGATTTCCACATTTGTATCCCTTTAAAGGATTTGATATGCAGGGAAAGAAGAAAGGATGATGGTAAAAATTTCAATTTAGAGATTACCACAGGATGCCACAATCCATACTAAACAATATGCTATTTTCATACCTTTTACTGAGGTGTTAGGTGGAGGTCCTTCCATTCTCAAGTTCCACGGAGGATCCCCCTGATTAGCAAAGTCCCTCATTTTCAGATAGCTAATTGTAAGTCGGATGATGGATGCCTTGTCAAGCTGACTTGTAATGGCTGCAGGGAGCGGCAACAATTTTGCCAACTCGTAGAATTCAAAATTTTCCTTTCCCCGGCGAGAGCGAGCAGCATCTCGGGACTTTTCTTTTCTCAAGGCTTGTAAACTGAAACAAACAAACAACAAACAAAGGAGGACATTCATCAATATTAGTATTCTGTCACATTTTACCCACTTGCTTCCACTGATGGGCTCCTATACAAATTACTAACATTTTCCAAATGCTGACATGTATAGATACAGAATTTTCCAAGACATAACTTCAATACTGTGCTCTTGGAATATTTGAGCATTAATGATGGTATTTTCCTTTCAGTAGTAACAAACAAGTAACCATTTGTAATTCAGTTCTGTCATCCCCTACTCATAACTGCCCTGACCAATAAGCAGTCTCACCTATTCACATGGCAGCTGGATTTGCCAGGGTTTCCCCTGAATCGATTAAAAGGGCTCTTTACCCATCCTAACCAACCAAGGTCCAACTATAACAAAAGCTGTATCCTGGCACTTATTAATCCTCTTGAAAAACTGGGGGAAGAGAAAAGGGCCACTCACATTCTCCTCCCACCATCCATGTAGGAGATGCCTTATATAATCAGTTTTCCCTTCTCTGTAAGGTATTCTTGTTCCCTTTCAATTGTTTACTATATGTTACTGTTAACTTGATTAACCATTTCATTTTCATTCTGTTTGGCTCAAGCTAGACTTCTATTTGGGTTTCCACCAGCTCACGTTTTCTATATTGCAACTTTGGAGCTGATGTATTCTTTGCAGAGGGTAAATTTATTCCGTATTTCTGGCTGGAACAATAGGGAATCTTCCATAAATGTGGGATTCATTGCAGAGGCAGTGAGGGTTAACATGAATGGGGGAGTGTGGAGGAATAGAAGGGGGAGAAAAATTAC
Source organism: Pelodiscus sinensis (assembly GCF_049634645.1). Classification (NCBI taxonomy): domain Eukaryota; kingdom Metazoa; phylum Chordata; order Testudines; family Trionychidae; genus Pelodiscus; species Pelodiscus sinensis. The sequence goes on from NC_134714.1 coordinate 49,676,369, forward strand.
CCTAGCTTTTGCTCTCCCGCCTAGCTTTAGGCACTTTCGTGGCTGTTTGTGCCCTTCCCAAGCCCACTCTTGCCTCTGTCCCGCATGTGAATATAGAGTAACTGCCACTTGATAGGTACCGGTGTGCCCTGTCCCCCACTCATTGCTAGGGAAGTGCCTGCTCAGAATCTGATACGTTCTCATCTTCCAAAGTATCAGCCACTGGGGAAGGAATAACTGGAACTAGGAAGCATGAGGTGGAGTCAGAGGGGAAGCACAGTTGAGCTGGGACAGACGCATGGATACAGAGGCAGAAATATAGCTCAGTCCTCACTGTGTTTTTTGTACCACTCTGCCCCACGAGTTCCACTGCTCCTGGTTCAACACATAGCCATTCTGTCACTGAAGAGGACTGTGTGTGGTTCCCCAAAAGGGAATCTTTAACTTGATATCAGAAGCACCATATCCCACAAACGGGAATATACAGAGGCTCTTGAAGAAAAAAGGGGCATTACCCAGCTGCTAGCCCTAGTTGATTCTGACAAATTATGTCATAAAACACCACATTATATCTGTGAGAGCAAAGCTGTTTTAGGTAATTCAGAGGTTTCTAAGATGTACTATTTATAATCTCCCTTTCCTTCTCTGGCTTGCACAGCAGGACTGACGGTGAATCTGGTTTTACAGGTGGAGGAGCACAATATATCATTTTTAAGAAGTTATTCGTACTATGTACATTTCTACAGTTGAAATTCTATAAAATGTGGCAGAGGCAAACTACATGGCAGTATGCTGTGGTATCAAAATTTTACTGACTCTCATTTGGGGTAACAGAAATAACTCATGCATGACTTCAACATTCTTGTGGTCATTCCAGTCTTACACTAATGCACCCTTTCTACCACACCCAACATGTATTTTATGTATCTTTTACATTTATAGGCACATGCACACACACAGGCACACTAGACAGAGATCTGTCTCTTTAAAAGCTGCATAGTCACAGAGTGTGAAGCTTATCACTTTTGCAGACTACCATGCCCTTTTAAAAAAGTTATAAAATATAAACATATGTGCAGACCTACATTAATAATTTAACAGACTATTAATGGTGTATTTACTTTCTACACTTGCCTCAGTTTGGACAATAATCAATGAATTCAGTTTCAGTTTTTAGTCCTGAAACTCCAAGTTTTAAACAGAATAGATGAATGTTTATCTTTACACAAAACTGCTCCTGAATGTATTTTGAAAATAAATCCTTGGAACCCTTGTTATGTCTTTTCTTCCATATGTGTGTGCTAGTTTTTTGGTTTTTTTCTTTAATTTGGACAAATTTTTACATGGTCCCATTAAACCCAGTTTTCAATACAATACAAGCATCCCCTCAGTGAGATTCTTTTCAAATGTCAGTTTTCACAACTTTGACCCTGCATAATTACACCAGCACTACAGGCTCCACAGTCTTTTAAAGTGACAGCACTGCATTTGTAATAAATAATGATTAGTTTGGAGGGCTACAGCAATAAAATGAAGGGACAGAAATGTCTCAAGGGACAGAAATGTTGTTGAAAGTGTGATCTAATGGCTATAGCCAATGGCAATGACACTGCGTATACTTTAGTCTATTGCCCACTTTCATTAACTAGTACCAAAAAATGTAGAAAAATTCTCACAAGTTGTGTAGATTAATATTTGTAATGATACTAAAATCCTGGCACAATAACACTTTTAATAATGGAGATGCTGAAAGCAATTTTTACTTTTTATCTCCTTGCAGCCCCCCGCCACCTTGTCCCTGTTCATTCCAATGTTTCCTCTAATCTTTTCCATTCATGTGTGGATTTTTTATATCCACATGCACAATAAATGTTTGTGTGCACCAAGGTATGTGTGAATATGAATCACCAATAGAAACAAAAAACCTAGGTGTAGTTGCTCCTCTAATCAGCTGGGAAGCATTTAAAGCTCTCCTGAATGGCCCCATAAGAACTGGGGAGTAGAAATCCAGGTTCAGGGCTGGGGCCCCATGTAAAACATAGGGCTGCTGTAGCACCCCTTCCGTATCTCTAGTTCCCGTACCTATGGTTTTCACAAGAAGGCCTGCAGACACTGCAAACCCCAGAATCCTACACCTTTTTGTTTGAAGAACTTTACAGTGTTGCCAGTGATCATCATACACACAAATTCAAGTAAGCATGATTACAGGCTGGGGGCCGACTGGCTAGGTAGCAAGTCAGCAGAAAAGGACCTGGGGTTACAGTGGATGAGAAGCTGGATAGGAGTCAACCATGTGCCCTTGTAGCCAAGAAGGCTAATGGAATATTAAGATGCATTAGGAGGAGAATTGCCAGCAGATCTAGAGAAGTGATTATTTCCCTTTTTTCAGAACTAGTGAGGTCACATCTGGAATACTGCATCCAATTCTGCCCCTCTCCCCACTACAGAAAGGATGTGGATGCATTGGAGAGGGTCCAGCGGAGGGCAACCAAAAATGATTAGGGGGCTGGAGCACTTGACCTACAAGGAGAGGCTTGAGGGATTTGGGCTTATTTAGTCTACAGAAGAGAAGAGTGAGGGGGGATTTGACAGCAGCCTTCAACTTCTTGAAGGGAGGTTCCAAAGAGGATGGAGAGAGGCTGTTCTCAGTAGTGACGGATGACAGAACAATGAGCAATGGTCTCACATTACAATGGGAGAGGTCTAGGTTGGATATTAGGAAAAACTATTTCACTAGGAGGGTGGTGAAGCACTGGAATAGGTTATCTAGGGAGGTGGTGGAATCTCCATCCCTAGAGGTTTTTAAGTCTCTGCTTGACAAAAGCCCTGACTGAGATGATTTCGTTGCGATTGGTCCTGCTTTGGGCTGGAGGCTGGACTCGATGACATCCTGAGATCTCTTCCAGCCCTATGATTCTATTATTCTAATTAGTGAGTTTCTTAAGCCTGTAATAGAAATATGGATTTCATTTATTAGTGGCAAAACCAGATACAGTAATGCTTAATAGCTACTAATGTCTAATCATTTTATATCTAATCATTAAAAACAGATAATTAAAACATTTCTATAGTTCCTTCATCTAAAGATCTTGAAGTGCACTATAAACATTCTTTACTTAAGCCTCAAAGCAACTGTGTCATCTGAGAGATATTATATGTACAAAAGGGGACATGCAAACATAAAACATACAAAGGTTGTGTGAGTTGTGCTAGCTCACACTGTGAATTATTTGCAGAGAATGAAGTAGAGCCCGGACGTCCTGACTCCTTGCCCCAACTCTTACCACTAAAGAACACAGACTTTCACTTATCTGCATTTTTTGTACGTTTTCTGATGTAGCCAAGATAATACCTCTACTTGTTAAACAGGTAACTAGGTTAGAGGCAGTATGATGTTACAAGCAAAGTAGTTTAGTTACTTTAGGAATTATTTTTGTCCCAGTGGTTTTGATCACTATATGCGGTTGATACTTACATCAATGATACTTATCAATGGATTGCACTGTAAACATACACTGCTGCTTATATAACTTACTAAACGTAGTTTTTTCTTAATTATACAATGTATATACTAGAAATACAATTTCTCATCTTGTATTCAATTTACTATCACTAATCTATAGTATGCCACATCACTGTATTGCTCTTCTTTAGTCAGACCTATGCAACATAGATGGGTTAATTTATGTCTGATTTGAGCGAGAGAGAGAGAGAGAGAGAGAGAGAGAGAGAGGTTGTCACACTTTCTGACCTAACTTAGCATGCTCTTATCATTGCCTCTTTTACCCACATTTCTGACTAGAATAATTTTGGCTGTTGAGCTCAGGGAGACGAAGACAACGAAGATGCAAGTTAAAGCTGGTTCACATCAGTCGGTGAGTGCAGTAGTTGGCTATTAATGTTTGAGTGCACCATTATAATAATCTTTTGTCAATGACCACCAGTGCTATGGCATATAAACGTCTCCTTCTCTAACTTTATTGATAATCCCAGTGAATCAGTGACCTGTGACAAATTAATTAAACTAGAAGACAGAAACTGGAACAGTCCTGGTGGAGGCCCATTAATGAATCCAACTATCTGCTATCAAGGATTTCTTATGTTTTTATGCAACTAATATATCTAAACTTTCTGGACACTGTATATATTTGACACAGTGGCTTCTTAAAGGGTATATTTCAGTGCAATCCAATACCAGATTAATGCAACAATTGGGAGAATGAAGGTTGCATATAAAAAAAGAAAGTAATGGGCTACAGGACCTAAAGAAAAAAAAACATGGGGAAAATGTAAATGTCCATTGACTGGTCCTTTTTACATTTCAGACATTCTTATTGAGCTTCCAACAAGGAAGCTGTTTGTGCAAGACAAAGTGGTAACAACAAACTTTTATATCTCCCTCTGCAGCAGAGCATATGGTTCCTGATCTTACAGGAGGTCAGTTAGCCATGGGTCAGCTATGACAACTGACCTTAAAAATACTGGTTCTTCCAATGTGGTGAACATCTCTGGGGCTATGTCTGCACTGCATGCTTCTTGCGCAATAATTTTTTGTGCAAGAGTTCTTGTGCAAAAGTTCTTGTGCAAGAGCACGTCCACATTGCCATGTGCTTTTGTGCAAGAGCATCTATGGCAGTGGGGACGCTCTCTTGCGTAAGAAAGCTGTTGGCCATTTTAGCCATGGGCGTTTCTTGTGTAAGAAACCCCTTTTGCCCGTCCACACTGCCTTCTTGTGCAAGAGCTCTTGCACAAAAAAGGCTTATTCCTCGTAGGAAGAGGAATAACTCTTGCACAAGAAGCCCTCTCTTCTGATGCTTTACTGTAAATTTACTTGCGCAAGAACATGCATACAGTGTAGACGCATTTTGCAAGATTTTATGCAAGAACAGCTGTTCTTGTGCAAAAAGCCTGCAGTCTAGACATAGCCTGGTTGCATATGTCTATAGATAGGGGCAAAGATCTGCCTTTTCCATTTGAACTTGTGTCAAGAATTCTACCCGCCTAGACCCAAGAGACAAATGTGGTCAAAGCACAATACTAGCAATGAAGAGACACTCAATCTATTTTTAGACACTATTTTTAGATTTGCAACATTTGTGTGTGAGCTTGGTAAATCATTTAAGCAAGTAATAATTAAGGCTAAAATTTTGTCACTGATATCTTTAGAAAAAATTCTTGCACAGGTCATGGACTTCTATGATTTTTTCTTTATTGCCTGTGATTTTTACTAAAAATACCTGAGACAAAAATGGGGAGCTATGGTGTCTCCACGCCATGGCTGCAGAGAGCTTTGGCTTGAAGTTCTGGGGGCTCCTACCAGCCATGGGAGGTTAAAATTCCAACATCCTCTGATGACCACTGGAGCTTGGTGCTCTCTGGGGGCCTCTGCTATGCACAGCTCCTGATCACTGTGGGCTGAAGTCACAGAAGTCTCTGGAAGTCGTAAACTGTGTGACTTTCAAACCTCCATAAAATCATACTCTTAATAATACTTACAGACTTGTTCATTAATGTTTTTAAATCATTTTGAGATCTCTGAAGGGAAAGTGCTTCACCTGTACAAAGTAATATTATTGTTAAGAAAAGTTTATTGAACGTCAGAAGACACAAAAGTGCTTGTGAGTCATTTTGGTTATTCGCTCTAACCTTATTTTTAGTGTATTTCAGGAAATTACCATGATTACAGGTACTAAATGGACGTTACAATCAGAACTTCTTACAAGACCTTAGATGATGGGCACAGAACTACACATGGTCGTGTGTTACGAGGGGAAAGGTTTCAGATTCACCACACATTTGTGAACATTGTAAAGGCAAGCAGACAGGGACACTCAACTTGCACCATCACTAATGATAGAGGAGACAACAATACAAATGCTAAAATACTCCATGCTTTTCTATTGTTTTTTACATTATCATACTGGCAAGGGAGTACTTGTGAAATAAGAGGATTTTTTTAGTGTAACGGTTATATTCGAGCAGAGGAAAATATAACAAAATATGCTGTGTTTCTATAGGATGTGAACCTGAATTCAAAATCAAAATCAGGCCTGATTTTGCAAAACTGTAACAAATACAGTTAGCATACCAAAATCAAAACCTAAGCCACCCTAAAATTTTGTTCATTTCTAAATTCTCTTCTGTTATCAATGATTCCTTTGGATAGTGTTTCTTTTTCTGACTTAACCTCTGAACTTTCTTTCCCTCGCAGCTTTTCTTTTAGCCCTGTTATTATTTTTCTTGGTAAATCTTTGTACTGTATCAGATCCAGATATCTCCCCTTTCCTATAGGTGGTATCCTAATTCAGAGTTTTAAAACTGTTAGGATTACTAAAAAGAATGTTATCATATAGCACAGAATAATATTTTTAGATGAATGGAAAAAACTCTCAGACGATTTGGATAGGAATGGGGTAAAAAATGTTTATCATTTTACTTTAAGAAAAAGGACATCTGATTATCCTAGGACATCCTAATTGTTTGCTTAGGAGAACCTAGCATTGCACAGTTCTGTTTATCAATTAATCCAGCATGTAACCTGAAAGGAGGAAGACAAACCTGTATTAAAAATTCAATTATCACAAATTCATTAAAAAAAACTCCAGGATTTTAACTCCTGAACTGTTGAATATCCTCTACTCTTTGGTCAGATTTCTGGTCATAGCAGTAGAATCTACAGTTACTACAATATCTATACTTTCTTTGACACATGCCACTTGAGGAGACTTTGGGATTTAAAGTGCAACACACATAATCTACTGAGCCAGAGTGTCTTTCCAAACAGTTCTTCTCATCAGACAAGATATATTTGTCATCGGACTAAGTTCAAAGTCAATCAAATCAAGCCCAGTGCATGAACAAACACTTTTCCAGGGCATGCATTTTTCCATGCCATAAATATCAGTGCTCTTGCAAAGGCAAAAGTTAGCTAAAATGTAAACAAAACTATTATCTGATAGTGTCATGAATAGCATATTCCACAAATTGAAGCCCTTTAATGCTGTCCAGGAAAAAGTAATGACTGCAGAAACCTTTCTTTAAAGTGTGAGGAAAGCTACACAGTATATGCTGGAAGTTGAAGCTGGAATCTTCAAGTTCAAGGTAAGAACTCTGCTGCTTAACTAATGCACTGCTCATAGCTGTCATCATTAATTTATGTTAGCCTCTGTAAACATCAAGAGTATAATAGGCCAATTTCACAACTAAATATAGATGCACATTTTGCCCTTATATAAATGGCAGATTGCTGCTGTAGATCATCACTGCAGCAACACGTCAGTAAAGATGCACTGTTTGATGGTCTGATGCTCACACAATATATAAAACCAGTTGTAATGGTTGTTTGGAAGCAAAGTGTAACATAGCAGCAAAATTTCATTTGTTCCACAAACTCAGGATATATTAAGCTTGGCTGACAAAGACTGTTTGATGTGCTAAATCAGTTTGACCTTCATTTTTGCTTTATATTTCTCATTTAACACATGAAATGACCATTATTTTTCTCTTTACAAGAAAATATCATAGCACTGGAATACCATTTAAATGTCACCTTTCCTTATATGAATCAAAAATACGTTTTAAGATTTCAACAATTTTTGTAAACAAGATGTTATATGCTGTTAAAAATAACACAGATATTAACTCAAGCTTTTGATAGTCACATGTAAGTTGTGTTTCAGAAGTGGTTCAGGTAAATGCATGGTCTCAGTCTCTCCCTCAGTAAAGGTGTCTGAATCTTATTAAAATAAGTGTATCATCACCAATCAGCCTTTTTTGTTGCAATGTTTTAAATAACAGGATTTACTTTCAAAGTGAGTTATTAGAACAGAAATAATAGAAAGCTATCAGTTTTTTTAGGATGTCTAACCAATGTCCTACACAATCTTTTTAACCGTTGTAGATTTTAATTCAAACAGCAATTAAATATGCTCATATAACATCAGATCTTTTAATTGTACTGTTTGGCTCATACCCAAATTCCACAACTGAATTGTAGTGTTGTGATCTTTTTTTAAACCATGCAATTGGTAGCGTCAGGAGGATAATAGAGAAACTGCAGTTTTATCAAGCAATTTTGCAGCACCAAACAAACAGCACTTTACCTTGGAGCAACTTGTACATTTCACACCTTAAATTTCTATTTACCAAATCAGCTAATCACTTCACAATTGAACTTCTCAGAACAAAAAATTATCAATTAAAGTGGTTGAAACTCCTGCAAATTATCATTTAGGAATGAAGTAATTGCTTTCATCAGGGCAGAAAAGCCCGCCAGAACAGAAATGTCACTTTAGATTAGTGTTCTCACTCCTGAAGCTATGGATGACACAGCTGATATAAGACTAAATGCCAAGACCAATCAATTGCTTTTGTGGCTCTGTTCTGAGCTGCTGTAAAAGGGGCCATTTTCTAGGATCTACTCTTCATTATAGTAAATGCTATCTCCTTGGTAACATAATTCCATTTCTCATAAATTCTGTCTGAGAGCATTGTCCTAACAATGGATGTTTGTGGAAAAGAATGCTGTTGGTTTAATGCACAGAATTAAGTGTGAATGGCTGTCAGAGTACTATAGTTTACTTGTTCTTAAACATAAATTGAAGTCTTCTCCATTAAAAAAGAATACTTAAATGGAAATGAATGTTCTGAACAAGCATAATATATTGTAATGGGGGTGGTGGGCTCTTGGTTTAGAGTTGTGACTTTTTTTGTATACATATGTTCTCTCTATAATGGGCACACTGGTCTTTAACAGAGATTTGTCAGTTTAAGAGTGAACGGATAAACACTCCACTTATTTTCACAGCAGTGTAGTTTGGAAATGTGAAACTGCTGTAGAAAACACGGCCTCATTATCCTATGACATGCTATTTGTTAGCAGATTCATCTGTATATAAAAGCCTTCTTTGAACTGAGCCCTTACTGGAAAATATCTGTATTTCAATTTGTATTGTTCACCTTCCTAAAATACTAAAAATCTGAGTTATGGGCTCCAATTAAAAGGCTATCTGAGAAGCTAATTTGGTGGAACAGCAGCAATTTCCTGCACTGATCTCTTCCCGACTGAAGTTTGGAAACAAATTTAGCATTACAGGTCTTAGTCCAAAACAAAATGAAAAGTATTCTCCTGTCAGTGAGCACAGGTAATTCCAATTACCAATACCAAGAGCTATGTGCCAAGAGAATATACTGATGAACATATGAAGAAGTTGTTGATTAAATATTAACTTTACTATAGTACTTTATAGGGGTAACTAATGAAATACCATAGGTATGCTAATGCCAATTCTTGCAAATGCAACTCTTTGTTTCCTATTAGTTACTTCTATAGCTGATGTGGAAAATGTCTGCAATGAAGATATGAGATCTGAGTGCTCAGACCTTTGTGATGTGCTGATAGGGGAAAGGTTGGGCAGGAAAAATATGAATTTATCACAGCTAGTATAAGTATAGTATAGGTATAGCTAGTATAGATTTCCTGCTACCTGTGCAAGCTTCAAAAATGCTAGACTTTGATTTAATAGACTTAGCTTTCCAGAAACCAAACTTCATTCTCAAAGACCTGAGAGTAGCATTTATAGCAGATTGAATGGAAGGGTGCATTTATTAATGAACTTTAGAGCTTGCACCTACAAGTCATCAAGTTTGAACCCTGTTCAGTTCCAAAGAGATGAAATTTCTCTATCCATCAGACAAAAATTTGGTAATCCCTATTATATAAAATGAGTTTGACAAATCCTACACCCACTCATCACTATATTTTACACTAGACTGCAAGTTCTTGAGGGTAGGGAATGTCTCCTTCTATGTGTTTGTATAGTTCCTTGCACTGCAGGGTCCAAACCCCTGTTGAATCTTTTAGTGAAAGGGAGATAGAATTGCCTTACTCACTATAAATTTAGAAGTGTGACACACACATTGCAGATGGCCAGTGGAGTTAAAAAATATCAAAAGTCCAAAAACACCTAACAAATAATCTCTAAATAATCTCAGAATTCTTAAGGCATAATCATGATTTTTTAGGGATTTAAGAAGTAATTATAACAGAGATGGTGCACAGGATTTACTTTAACTGAATCCTCATCAAGAGACTATTTGTAGCTCTGCCTTAGTACAGTGCTTACAGGAATTACATAAGCTAACTGTCCTTCCCTTATCAACTTTATCCTACCTTCCGACTAGAAAAATTATGCTTTTTGCTGGTATCTCCTGAACTCCCAGTGCATGTAGAAGCAGATCACCTAAGGCTGCAGAGACTTACAACCAAGATGAGGACAGGGAAAGCATCCCCTACATACCAGGACAGGCAGAAGGATGTGTGTGTGTCTCTTTATAGATTGGTAGGAAGTTAACTAGGCCTCTGATTACGTAGTTTACTTTGCACAGAATCATATGTGTCATATAGCGGTTGTTCTGATAATTCTGCCACTTTAGGTAGTAAGGGAAAAATGGGAAAACACTGAGGCTATGTTAACACTACAAGTTTTTTTGGCAAAAAATATGCTAACGAGGGACTTATTTGCATGATTCGCAATCTCATTTGCATATTTTCAGCCGATCCGTTTTTGCGCAAAAACAAGCAGTGTGGACATTTTCTTTTTGTGCAAAACCCCTTTTTTCCACAAGATCCTTATGCCCCAAAAAAGGAGGTTTACCAATCTTGAGGAAAAATCGTTTTTTGCACAAAAAGAAAATGTCTACACTGCTTGTTTTTGCATGAAAACCCCAGCGCAAAAAGGGATCAGCAGAATATATGCAAATGAGATTGCGACTCATGCAAATGACTCCATCATTAGCATATTTTTTGCCGAGAAAAACTCGTAGTGTAGACATAGCCTGAGATAAAACAAAACTAAATAGTGTGAGTGTTCAAACATATCTGGAAACAAAATTTTAGAATATGAAACAAATTAATCAAGGCAAAAAGGTAAGACTCCACAAAATCTATCCTATGTCCTTTCCCCCTGCTCCTATCCCCATGCTCATTTACTGTTAAAATGTATATATAAGTATGTAAGGGCTAGCAAGTTCAACACTAATAGATATACATTCCATTTTGTAGTTAACATTTTCTCAAAGAATATTGTTGATAGTGGTCAATACATGCCAAATTATCGCACAATGGCAATAATTTTACAGCTATGGTTGATGAAAATTCCATTTCTAACTTCAGACTCATGTAATTTTTTTTTTCAAGAATTTACTTTTACAGACAAATATTTTAATGATGGATCTCACCCCAGAAACATTTTTTTTCCATGTGAAAAGTTTGCTATGAAATCACAGAGCTATTTTTTACTTTTTGGAATATGAAAATATGTTAAAAGGTACACACAACAGACTTACAGGACTCAATATCGTTCAATGACAATTGAAATTGTGCATCATTTAAAGGAAAAACACCGATTGCCAGAAGGGTCAGGAAGGAAATCTCTCTCTCTCTCTCCGACCTTTAATAATTAGTCAGGCGTACTATTGGACCACCAACGGCATTATACTGCAGTCAATATATGTCTGGTGTTATCCAGTATTGCAAATATTTCTGTATTTGAAAAATTAAGAATTTTTTCAGAAACCTTTTGAGCTCATCTCCTGAAGGTACAGGAATGGTTTTATTTTCAGATTTGCTATGCGTATAATCAAAAGTAAGGAATATGCACTTTGTCATCACTGTTGACATTTAGGCCTAGTTTCAATACTAATTGTTCAGTGTTCACCAATTGGAATTACATACCATATACTTTTTTTCTCTAGTTATTTTGAGCCAATGTTTCTCCAACACATCTCTCCATATCTTTCCTCTTTGGGCACAGGAAAATATAATTTGTAAACAACATGCAAATCTTTCCACCTGTTTGTTCCCAGTGAGGATATTCAGAATGAGGATAAACATGTTGACCATTATGCACCCCCACCTTATTAGTAGTTTAACTTTGTCACCACTAGAAGTTCTGGATACTGACCTTGCACCTACTTACATGGTTATGATTCTTATTGTACTCATGAAATCTTGAGCTTCCCAAAGGGTCATTATCCACAATGATGTCCAAGTCTCATGAAGCAATTCAGGTACTCTAACTATCTCCACACCACAGACTTTTGCCTACACCCATCGTCATAAAGCTGCTGCAGTTAGTAGTTTGCTTGTACAGGTGTATGTATACCTGCATCACCACTGTGCATACTCACCAAGAGCGTTGGTGCTGATGGATGGTGCAGTGCACCATGGATAGATATTCCAGTATGCAGCATGCCACCATCCAACACAATGTCTTTTGGGAAATACTGGCAAATCATAGTATGACAGAAATGGATCAAAAGGGGTGGCTGGGAACAAAGGGGTGCAACTTTCCCCATCCCATAATGTCATCTCTATCTCATAATTTTTGCATGTTTTCAAAAATATCTCATAAATCAGCACACAGAAGCATGAGGCCAGCACAGTTGTGCAGGATTGTCACAAACATTGCAAATACAATCCCCTGGCATTTGCAGAGACACAAGAAAAACGACATCATCAGAGAACAATGATTTTGTAGAATGCTATGGGACATAATGAGAAACTATTCAAGACTGTTGGTAGCACTCACAGAACAGATGCAGTTGTGGAGTGCCACTTCTGGGCCCACAAAAAATGAGTACTGACTGCTGGGATCATATCAGAACCTTCAGACGTTTAAAGCCACATTCCTGGACCTTTTGTTCCACCAGACAAGAAATCTATACATACTTCTATTCCCTACAACAAACAAAAGACAACTAACTTTCTAAACTGCTCCACACCACAGGCTACAACAGCAACTGCCTCAACCCCCTGGATAATATTGTTAACCTCTCCACCTACAAACTCAACCCAGCAGAAGAGTCTGTCTTATCCCGGGGTCTCTCTTTCTGCCCCACATCCCCCACAAACTGGATACAATTTTGTGGTGACCTTGAGGCTTTTTTTCGCCACGTCCGCCTCTGAGAATATTTCCAAACCAACAATAAACATCAATCTGACCTACCAAATCCCCCCTATCAACACCAAAGGAAAAATAATTCTATATGGACTCCCCCTGACGGTCGGAATTACAATCTGGATTTCTATATACAAAGCTTCCGCAACAACGCACAGACTGACATTATTCGCAAATGACAACAAGCGACACACAATCTCAGCCGCGCTAAACTCCATGCCATCCAGAGTTTCAAAAACAACCTGGACATTTTAATCAAACCAGCTGACAAAGGGGTTGCTGTGGTCATTATGAATAAGGCCGACTATAACCAGGAGGTAACCAGACAACTCTCCAACACCACATTTTACAAACCTCTCTCCTCTGATCCCACCTCGGAATGCCAAAAGAAACTACACTGTCTCCTTAAAAGCCTCCCTACAGCTACTCGGGAACAAATCCACACAAACACCTTCTGACCCCCGACCAGGATTGTTCTATCTGCTTCCCAAAATCCATAAACCTGGACACCCCGGACGTCCCCATCATCTCTGGTATCGGCACGCTCACTACTGGTTTATCCAGCTATGTAGACTCTCTTGTCAAACCCTACGCAACCAAAACCCCCAGCTATCTCCGAGATACTACTGACTTCCTAAGGAAACTACAAAACATCGATAACCTCCCCGATAACACCATCCTTGCCACCATGGATGTAGAAGCTCTATACACCAACATCCCACATGAAGACGGATTACAAGCAATTAGAAACACTATCCCAGAGGACACCACTGCCAATCTGATAGCAGACCTATGTAACTTTGTTCTCACCTACAATTATTTCCAATTTGAGAACAACTTATACCTCCAGATCAGCGGCACAGCCATGGGTACACACATGGCCCCACAGTATGCTAATATTTATGGCTGACCTAGAACAACATTTCCTCAACTTCCGTCCCCTTTTAGCCCTTCTCTACTTATGCTACATCGATGACATTCTTATGATCTGGACACATGGCCAAGAAACACTGGAGACATTCCACAGAGATTTTAACAACCTATACCCCACCATCAATCTCAGCCTGGACCATTCTACACGAGAGATCCATTTCCTGTACACCACAGTACAAATCAGCAATGGAAAATTAGACACCACCCCTCTACAGAAAACCCACTGACTCATACATTTACCTACATGCTTCCAGCTCCCATCCAAAACACACCATACGCTCCATCATCTATAGCCAACCCTTTGATACAACCGCATCTGCTCTAATCCCACTGACAGAGACCAGAAACTTCAGGATCTCTACCAAGCATTTATAAACCTCAACTACCCACCCGGAGAAATAAAAAAGCAAATTGGAAGAGCCAAACGAATACCTAGAAACCATCTACTTCAAGACAGACCCAAGAAAACCAACAATAGAACACCACTTGTCATCAGCTACAGCCCCGAACTTAAACCTGTCCAACACATTATCAATAAACTACAGCCTATACTGGAATAGGATACTAAACTCCAGGAGGCTCTGGGAGACAGACCCATAGTCTCCTATAGACAACCACCTAACCTCAAGATGATTCTTACCAACAGCCACAGGATATACCACACTAATACCAACCCGGGTACCTTCCGTTGCAACAAACCCCGTTGCCAGCTTTGTCCACATATTCATTCTGCTGATACCATTATTGGACCTAACCAAGTGAGTTATAAGATCAAGAACACATATTCCTGCGCATCCAGAAATATAATTTATGCTATCATGTGCCGAAAGTGTCCATCTGCTATGTACATTGGACAAACATCTCAGACACTTCGCCAAAGGATCAATGCCCACAAAACAGATATTAGACAGGATCACAAAGAAAAAACAGTTTCTTGCCATTTCAACCAGAAAGGACATTGTCTCAACAACTTGATTACCTGCATCCTGCTTCAAAGGCCTTTTAAGAATACACTTGAAAGAGAATCTTCTGAACTGTCATTCATGCTCAAATGGACACTTTACACTTAGGTTTGAACAAAGACTCTAATTATCTTTCCCATTACAAAGATAGCTTCCCCAATTATCACCTCTAATATCATTAGCTCACAGACATTTCCCCCCCCCCCCATTTCCCTTCTGTTCTGAAATTTGATTTGTCCTTTTCATATGTGTTCATTTTTTTAAATTGTATCCTTTGGTATATATGGTTGGGACAATTTTCTTCCACTATTTGATCTGAGGAAGTGGGTCTGGCCCACGAAAGCTCATCACCTAATAAACTATCTTGTTAGTCTTTAAAGTGCTACATAGTCCTGTTTTTTATTCCTGGACCTGTGTGCTGAGTTTGCCCACCAGTGTAGGGAGATCAAAAACAGAGCTTCAAAGACCGTGAAAAGGTGAGTACTGATCCCACCACAGTAATTTGCAATGCCAGATTGCTACTAGTCAGCATAAAACTCCATGAGGAGAATAATGCAGGGACAGGGGGGAGGGGGTCTCTTGGTGTGCCAGTGTGTAGGACAATTAATTGTCTCCTTCATACAGAATTGTGACTTTTGGCAATATACAGAGTATGGTGGATGGTTTTGCAACAGTGGGGTTCCCAAAAATAGTGGTGCCCATAGATGAAATGCATACCCCAACTTGACACCAGATCACCTTGCCACAGAGTACATCAACTGAAAGGGCTACTTTTCTATGGTTATGCAACCTAGGATACTTAACTAACATCAGTGTTGGCTGATCAGGAAAGGTGCATGACAGATCTTTAAGAGCACAGAACTACTCAGAAAGTCACAAGCTAGGACTTTCTTTCCCTAATGGAAGATTGCATTATTTGTCAAGCCCTGGCCATTAGTAATCTACTCGCCCGGGACGAGTAGATTGCAACCCAGAAGAGCCAGGTTCGGGTGATCTGCGCATGCACAGATCGCCAGACAGTGCGGCTGGCGAGCAAGGCTCGCCGCAGTTCAGCGAGCCCTGCTAATGGCTATGTTGATATGCCAATAGTGATCCCAAGAGAGCCAGCCTCCCCCTTGCCCTCTAACTCATGAAGCTATATAGCAGCCATCTCAATAGCACCAATAAATGATTTAACTACCAGCTCAGCAGGTGTAGAATTACGTCTGCATGTGCTTTTGGTAAATTGAAGGGATGCTGATATAATTAGCTGACTCTTGATTGGATCGCTGGAAAAATTATCCCAGTAGTTGTAGTTGCCTACTGTGTACCATGCAAGGAAGGAAAGTTGACATCAGGGTGGAGAAAAGAGGTGGAGCAGCTGTCCGCAGAGTTTGAGCAGCCCAACACAAGAGCTATTAAATTAACTTAAAAGAGAGCTACATGCATCAGGAAAAGTTTGAAAGAGCACTTTGTGATGAATTAGACTCTACCTGGCTCTGCTGTTTTGGGATATGCTAGGGATTTCATGGTGCTTAGAGAGAATCTTTGAATATAATGTTGTCAATGCATCCATTAATTTTGTGGTGCTTGCCGCGTATTTATGAGCATTATTCTGGTTAGTCACTCATCCTATAAGTTGTGTAACTTATAGGATGAGTGGGTGCTTCAAGTACTACTAGGCATTCTGAAGTGTACGTTGGGAGCTAATAAAGATAAATTATTTTCTAAATAATAGAATTTTACTAAGTCATGAAAACATCACAAAAAGTTCTTTGCAAATTAAAAGCCATTAAATTAAAAAAATACGTTTATGGATCAGAACTTCAGAAAGGGAAAAGCACTCTAACCTTAAATCCTATGAGTCCATTTTAACTAATCACAGAGCAGCCATGGCTCTCATAGGTCAGTATGTGAAGCTATGGTTGTGCTCAATGTCCCCTGACGTGATAGAATAGCGAAGTGGCCCCTGAGGCCAAGTGGAATGTTAAGGAGCAATCTGTAATGCTCTTCTCCATGGACTGCAAAGAGAGGCAAGCCCACAAGTGTTGAACCTGTAGATCCACAAGAATCTGCCGCACCTATGTTTGCTTCCTGAGGAGTCCCATTGGATAATCTCCTTCTCTCTCCTTTTCCCTACTGAGGCTCACTCCTGTCTGAAATATTCATCCTCCAGGCCCTGCGTTCACAGTCTGACGCAGAACTGACCTGCATGATCTGGCTGAACATGTCATCACCCTGAGTGCCTCTTCTTTCTTTTCAATTGGCTCATGAATTCTGTGGCTGGGCAGAGGGAATCCCTCAAGGCTGCAATGGCAGCAGCTACAGATAAAACACATGGAGGTACCGTGTCAGTAGAAAGCAAAATCTATGGTTCACAATTCCCTTCCTTTGTCCCCTTAAAGTAGTCAACTAGAACTGCTTATTCACACTTCTGCTCAGGATTGCTTGTACATGGTGCCACTCCCAGCTCCAATCATGGAAAATATGGCTCACCAGAGGTGAGGGAGAGGAGGGAACTGATCAGCGAAACTATGGGCTATGACAGTGAACAATGGCATCATTTTCCAAAGGCAGTGATTTTAGTTGATATTTCACTCTCAAGCACGACAAAGTCACAGACAGAACAGGTTCTGCTTGTGTTATGAATCTGCCCAGTCCTGTATGCCACTAGTTTGCATACTACAATGGAGCCTGACAAAGTTATAGTGGTATAATATGGGAAAGTGTCCAACGGAGGAGGAGAAAACAAGGCTACTGTGCTAGAAAGCTTCAGAAGAGGATTGCAGCGGACCTCCAGGAAACACACTGCTCCACATGCACCCTACTCCTTGCTTATCTCTAGGTGGATATGAAAAGCAAGTAATTCTACCTCTCTTTGCTTTAATGTGACCTCTTCTTGTAAATTAATAAAAAGTCAATAGTTGTCTTCTGTTAGGTTGGGGAGCACTATTAGTACATCACTGTAATGGGAAATACATTTACAGACTTAGTTGAGGTTTCTTCCCGAGCACTGGGCTCACCTGTACTTAACCGCAAGAACTGACTGGGCTGGAGTGCAGCCCTGGTTCACAGCACAGCTGGACCCCTGGTCACATGTCCCCCCATGCTCTACCTCTTCCTCCTCAATCTCACTGTTCATGGCAGAAGCCTGAGACGTGGGCCCCTCTGAGATAGCCACAGTGGTTTGCAGGGTGATGGTGGGATCTCCACCAAGGATGATTTGAAACTCTTTGTATGAGTGGCAAGTTGGCAGCTCAGCACCAGACCGACAGCCTCTCAATCCTTCTGAAACACCTGCCACAGTTCCTTCACTTTCACACAGCACTCCTTCTCCTGAATCCCCTGTGCCATCTGATCATAGACATTTCTGTGTCTGTCTGCACATTTCTATAAATGTGTATGTACAGCATCTCCTCCCCACCTGCCTCAGGCCCAGAATTCCCAAACTATCCTGTCCCAGCCAAGCTGGACAACCAAAAATTCACAGGGCTTTAAAGGGGGTCTCCTAATCTCCATGACCCTTAGGAAGTAGAGTTTACATTTGTGACCAAAGCAGTCAGTTTCCAGCACAGTGGGACAGCAGCTGAAGGAAGGGTAGGATCAATATGGTAATACAGCATCTACACTCACACTATGTCTACCATGGCTCAGTGTCACACAGGGAAGTGATTTTACTGCATCACTGAAACAGGGTACTAACATCAGAGGAAAACAAATTGAAGTACAGACACATGCTGAACCAGGTTGACACAAGGTGGCATACACTGAGGTAATTTTGTTGACCCATTGAAATTAAGACCAATATTGAGTATTTTTTTCAGAATCCTACCAAAGTCTGTGTAATGCCAATCACCAGAGAGATGAATTCAATCAGTTAAACCAGCAACAATTTTGGTGCTGAATTGGTAATTTGCATACCAGCATCAACCCCATTTTAATTCCATCCTAGGACTTGCATGGCTGAAACACATTATCAAGGTCTGGAATGGGAAATAGTTTCAATGACACAGACAGCTAATGGTAGTTACTGTATGATGCTTAAACCTAGCAATTGTATTAGCTTTGTGAGGGTTGTGAGTGGGAGTTTAGATAGGGAGAAGAAAGGAGAAAACAGGAACCATCACAAAGAGCTATTATACCTGATGGGCTCTACAGAAGACAGATGAATTGTGAGCTTCAGTATTCAAAATAAAAAGGATACAATCATATGTCTGGTTAACTTACAGGAAATAGTTCCATAGACAATTTTACACTAACTACAGTGATTTGAGCAATTTTTTAAAATAATACCAGCCAATTTCTCTCCATTATACTCTGCTGGCAGAAAATAAAACATTTTTCTTTGAAATGATTGCCTTTGGTTTTGTTAAATCATGCAGTCTGTCAACATGTGGTCACCATTTTTACATAATCTTTCCTGCTTCTCTGAAAAAGAATGCATTTGCAGTGTGATCTTTGATATAAATATGTAATCCAGTACTAGTTAAGGCTGTTTCTCTGATTGCAAAAAAGATAGGTAAGCAACTGATATACTGTAACATGAAAAAGTCAAAATCATAAGGATATATCTCAATTCCTATAAATACACAATAGATTTCAACTTGCTGTTTCTATTCCTCTTCAAGTCATAACTGCAAAAAATACAAATAAAAAAACAGGGTTTAATTCTCTCTTTGCATATGCCTGTACAACTTTACAATGGGAGTTGCAGGGGTGAAACCGGGGGACAAAAAAAGGACCTTTCAGTGTCAAGTGCCTTCATAAAATTAAATATCTGAAACAGAAATGTAAAATCCTCTGTTGTTCCTACACAGCATGTTACAACAAGCCCACTACAGCTGAGCAAATAGAACAGTTTCCAACTTTGGCTGTCATGTAGCAGTCATACTAATTTTGCTGTATCTCTTTTATTGGAAGACACGCTCATCCAAATAAAGGGACTTGAACAAAAAAGGTTAAAAGATGTAAAGGGAGTAATAAAACCCTGAAAAAGTAAAAAGTACAATATATGTGTTCTTAATAACGTTTTCCTTAACCTTTTCATGACATCTTATTTATTCTGAGAATATTTTTAGTTGTCTATTTAATGTTATTTATTCTTTGTATTTAAACTAAACTGTTTCACAAATTGGAGTTTACATAACTTATGTTCCTGCTGAACTCTGCTTAATGATGAAGACATACAAAGTCAATCATTATCATGCAATCACAACCACACTGCCAGCACTAATTGTAAGATTTCAGCTTATGTAGCTACTATTCGTATTCTTAAGAATGCCCCTTTCAAGAAACACACAACAGGAAAAACTGTACTTTTGAGAGCAAGGAAGGAAAAGCAAAATAAGTGCACCAGTTATACGTAAGGAGGCATCATGCCTGTATAATGCATGTCTCTGCTGGATGCTCAGGAGCAGTTACACTTACTACCACTTCAAACATGTGCAAGCAATATTCCCCACTCTGCTAGACTGCTGGGACTTATTATTGGATGAGGCTATGGGAACATGGCTGTGATTCCCACTCATGCTCAAGTCCTCCCCTATCCTATCCTGTAGCAGAAAGCACTGCTGGCACCACTTTCTGTGGCCTGAATATGATTATATGCTGCATGGGTGTCTAGTTGTGATAGTGATAGTAACAGGGTCCTCTCATTACTGCCCAACATACACAGGCTGAGTGAAAACACTACAAAATCCCGGGAAGCCTAAATGAGTAGGAGAAATGCAGTATTTTCCATGCACTAATTGTATCCTAAACTTTCTTCATACACTAAATAGCCTAAGCACAATGGCTCAAACCAATAATTCATCTACTCTGGCATCTGTTTTCCAACAGTGGCTAGTGCCAGAAGCTTCAAAGGGAATGAACAGAACTTACACCCATCTTCTTGCAGTTGGAGGTTTAAGGATGGCCAGAGCATGGGGTTGCATCTAGGGATGTTAAATTGCGCTTAATCAGCTAATCGAGTAATCAATGGAATTTCCATTGACTACTTGATTAGTCAATAAGGGGGGAAACTGCAGAGCTTGGTGTCTCTTAATACATTTAAAAAGCAGAGGTGCAGCATCTAGCACTGGGCGCAATCCAGGACTACTGATTCCTGGTTCACGCCTGGTCCCCCCCAGCTACACCTCTGCCTCCCCATCCCCACCCCTGCAGAGACAATGCTTTTGAGCCAACTCCCCCCAGCACCAGCCATTCTGGGTTGAAATTTTGGTCAAAAGGACACCTGTGTTAAGAAGAACATGTGTATATCCTGCACTAAAAATACACTGCCTTAATAATGCTCTTTTATAATCCAATGGTCAGAATCAGCCTCCCTGCTATTGGGACACTGCCTCTTGCTGCTTTTTCTGCTGCCACTGAACAAATGCTCATATGAGAAAGGAGTGTCTGAGAAGATGTTGTCCTTTCTTTGTTGCATCATAGGGAAAAGAGGAGAGTAACAGTTCTGGTTACTCCACTGCCTACCTCCTTGCCAGTTTGTGGGACTCTCCAGAAGATCAGGATAAGAGCTTGACTGGTTCTGATCAAATCTCAGGGAGAGGGGGAGGGGGCACCCACCCAGGAGGGATCTACCCTCCACCTCCCCACACAGCAGCCCAAAAAAAGGTAAAAGCAGGAAAATCTGACAACCGATTGGTTAGTGCAGCCTGGATACTGGATCTGGTACCCAGGTGACTATAAGACCACTGAGGATAGCTGAAACCCATGCTGCATTCCAACCAGTCCCTCTTCTTCCCCCTAACACACATCACAGGAAACAGTTAAGATAGGTAAGAGCTAGCTACACTAGCTTGTAACTTCTCCATGCTGCTGGAATGCCCAACAGGCCATTTCCGAATGTTTGCTGCTCCATTTGCTCAAACTGAACAATGCAAGGGAGCAGAACAGGACTGAGAATGTATACCAAAGTACTGACTGTGTCCTCTTGACCTTTTCTGAAATGACATGTTTAGCCTTCAGGGTGAAACAGTTGCACACTAGTGACCTAGAAATAATTTCATCCCTTCCTGAAAATTTGTCTGTTAGGGGTGGAACGTGGGAGCTGTGCACAGCAGTAACATAAGACAGGAAGAGAAGACTACCATGCAATTGAAGCAGCATGGTACTTAAAGGTTTTTGGAATGTAATTGCCCTGACTGGAATTAGGCAAAGCTACCATTTCTTTCACAGTGTTAGGAAAAGTGCCAATGAACTTTGTGATCGCAAGCAGTCAAGATCTTAATTTTGTGCCTTACCTCCATCAACACCTCCATGCTATATCAGGGCATTTGTTCATTCCTAAGGGTATGTCTCCAGTATGGGGTAGATTGATGCTATGGTGATTAATCCACCGGGGTTTGATTTAGTGGCTCAGCTGAAGAGTGGACCTCCTAAATCAACTACCAAACACTCTTCCATCAACTCTGGTACTCTGTCAGAAGGAGATGAGAAAAAAGAGTGACTGGGAGAGTTTCTTCTGTCAACCCTGGGCAGTATGGACTCTGTGGTAAGTAGATCTAAACTATGGGGATTTGAGTTACATTACTAATGCTTCTCAAAATGCATAACTTAGATTGACTTTTCCCTGTAGAGCAGATCTGCTCCAACTCTGACAGAAGTATGCCACATTCTGAAATGAGCTGCAGCCAAAAGTAGATTTAAGTATAATTGAGAGCAGATGGCCCCAAATCTCTACCCAGTTTAAGACAGAAATTAATCATATGGATACATGTAATTTCAGGGCACACAAATCACTAAGACCATGATGTTTGGAGCCATCTTGCCCCTTGGATGATTCCAGGCAGCTGCCCACACTCACCAGAAGTGGTGGGAGCTGAGGGAAGTGGAGCAATCCAGCCTCAGCCTGCTCCACTCTGTCATGTCTCAACCACATTGCTCCACTTCACTGCAGTGGTGGGAAGTGGATCAACCCAGCCGCAGCCCCAGCCCACTCCACTCTCTTGAGTGATGGGCTTGGAGATGGGTTGTAGGAGTGAAGTGAGCAGGTGCAGGATCGCTTTGTTTTCCACCATCGTGGTGAGTGCAGGGGTTAGAGAATGACCCCTGATGCCAGCACCACCACCACCCTCACTAATCCCCATTTTTGTTGCTCAGAGATGGGAACTGGGGGAAAAGTGCAATGGGGCTGAGAAGGAGCAGAGCAAGGCAGCAAGATGCAAAAAGTGGTGAGGCCTAGGGGAAAGGGAGAAACTACCCTGAGCCCCACACATCCCCAGGGACAGCCTAGATGCAGATCTTAGATATTAATCTCTGCACAGTTTAGATAAACTTGCAAAACAGCATGAATTGCATTTCACACTGTCCCAGCCGATGTTTTCTTATGAATGTTTGTTTTCATGATTAAATGTATTACATTCCCTGAATTAAACAATAATAATTGGATAACAGACGTCAAACCCAGGAGATCTGTGCATACTCCAGTTAGAAACAAGTGAATGATAGAGGAAATTACCACTGACCTTGGCTATAATAATTTATGCTTGTAAGGCTGCTTAGATGTGCCACCAATTGGGATATGTCTACTTTAGCAAGTTTTTGCACATCTCTGAGCTAAGTCAGAGATGCAAATGCTAAATCCAACTTGAGGGGATATCATATGGATTTGTGACATCCGTTAAGGATGTTGGATACACCTAACAAATAGATAATTCTCAATTATTTTATGTAATTTTTTTAAAATTTCAAACGGATAATTTTCATATTTAATAATAATGTTTACTTATGGCCAAATCCTGAGCCAATCTTTTTACATTAGTTTTTTACATTTTTGTTAATTCTACTAACTCAGGACAATAGCAGAATCATACTCCCAGCAGGTTAAGTGTAAGAGCTCAGATCAGGGACATGACCACAAAAGCGATATAAAGTTCATCTTTCACTGCTCTAATTTGAGAGCTATTCTGTGAAGGGTCAGTTACCCTTTACCATATGAGAAAACCATGAGAGTTACCCATGAGAGTTACTCTAGCTTGCTTACGCTTGGTGGCAACAGCTATTAGATGTCAAAAATGCATCTGTGGACTGGCATAACACATGGATGTCCCAGCCATAACCAATTTCCTCTGGCCATGTAGATCTCAAATTGAAAGCCTTATTCATGTTCTGTCAATAAATACTTCAAGATATGCAATATGACAGATCTTCATGCCAGGAACTGCTGAAGTAGCTAGATGCAGAGACAGAATACACACATCTTTTCTTAATAGCACAGATCATCACAATTAAGAATATTTTAAAATCTTAAATTTTCATGATCCAAGATTTCATGTTTTAATATATGTTTTCCCATCTCAACTCATTCTGTCACTGAAATCAGCTATCTCCTTTTTCGGCTTCCTGAATTACACTCTCACTACAAATACTGTAACAGAGATCCAGGCAATTCTCATTAGGGCTTGAGTTCAGTTAGATTTCTTCCCCCTAGTAGTTTGTGACAAACATAGAAAAGCTTAATTAATCGAGCACTCCAATGATTTTAAGGGTGCTAGAGCAGAGACCATAACCCTGGGGATTTCATTTTGAAATAAAAGCATGGTATCGCTCCATTATTTGTCTCTAATTTCATTCCTAATGTTGGCCTCCTCTCTCCGTCTAGCAAACTGTTCATTAGTGCCTCTCCTAAATACTTCAACAGCCCATACCCAAAGCAGAAGAACAACTTCCTGTGGATCATCTCAAGTGTTCTACCCTCCACGAGATGCAAACTCACTTATTAGACAACTAGTCTCCTTTACACCATTTTCCTTCCTGCTGATTTCCCTTCTTTTTTGAAAAAACAAATGCAGGTGTCCCTACAAACACATATCATCAAGGAAGCTTGTTTCAGCTCTGAAGGCAGCACAGCATTCCCAGCTATGCTGGCTAAATCTCATGGATATTTACTGTGGCTTTTAATTTACACCCCAGTGAACAGGTTTGAAGGTGCACCTCTCCCACAGGCATTGTGTTGAAATACATACAATACGCACAGCCTTTACAGGATATAGCTTGAGCTGCCCATTCACAGATGCAACTCAGCACAGATAAGTCACATTTTGGGTCCCTAATGTCACCTCTGTGGTTGGATTCTCCTATGTTCTTGGGCTGTGGGTCTGGACCTGCACATGGGCTGCCTGCAGCCACACTGGTAAAGGAAACAAGAAGTTTTTCCTCTCCATCACATCAGGCACCCACCAGGACTAGTTGTGATCTGGCTCCCAATAATTTTTTTCACAGTCAGACAGTGGTAGCACGACTCTCAAACACAGAATATAGCAACTATAAAATCAAACAATACTTAGTGATTCTTTGAATAGTATATTCTTCATTCTTTCACAATATATGATTAGTAGTGATAATTTCAGAGCTCAAATGCACCACTAATTCAAAAGCTACATTTAATGACAATAAAAAGCAGAAGGCCAAATGAGTAAGCATCACAGATGGTCCAAAAAAGTTATTTAATTCTTCATCAGCTATAATAAACAGCTGCATTCTTGTGTATGGGGTGGGGGGAGTTCTGCTTTTGTATTCTTTGTCACAGTGCATATGCATATTTCCCAGAAAATCAAAACCATCCACTGTATTTAAAGTCTTCTATAAAACAGACTGTAGTGAAGTATATTATTTAACCTGAGATAATACAAGATGGCAAGTGATGTAGCCATAAAAAAGGAGAAGGCTTCCAAGATGCAAAAATGAGTCAAAGAACCATCCAGAACCATCAGTCTCTTTTGATTACTAAATTGTGCACTAATTCAGAATGATAAACAAGAATATTTTCAAGCACTGGGAAGAAATTCTGTACCTTTCCAAATTACAACCAACCTGACTGCTTGTGCTGTTCTTTAAACACAGGTGCTCCAAAATCAGTGGTAAAAGAACTGAGTTAGTGGCTACAATATAGTAGTCAATCTAGTGTTCTGGTTGTTTAAACTGAGCTTACCTACACCACCAAAACAGTTAACTTAAGTAAATATACTCCAATTAGTGAACTCAAGTTAGCCTATTTCCAGGGAGAGTGGCCATGCTATAAACACAGAGTGGTCTGATTAGCATCACAGAGCAAATTAATTAGCAGCTGATGACTGGAGATGATGTATCCCCAGTGCATTACTGGCTCTAAGCACCAGAAGCACTTGAGCTTCAAACCACCTGACTTGCTTAGGCCAGCTAGCTCATATAGAAAAGCTCTACTAAACTTGAGTTAGATGGCTGGAAGCAGATAGGACTTGAGGTATGTGAAAACTTGAGTTATATCTTGAGCTAACAATGCTGGGAAAACATGAACTTCTATCTAAACCTTGGATACTATTCTGTTTTTAATAATTTAAAAATGTTACATTTTCTTCAAACATCAAGGGATGAAATTCAGCCGCTAGTCATAAAATCAACATTGAGCATATAAAAGACTTATTTGGAATACCTGCAATCTATATGCAAGTAATAGAAAGATGGATGATTTAAATTTAGTTTTGACAATATCCAGAATCCTTCCTTTATAAAAGTCTTCAAAAGATGTGTGTGAAATTATCCTTTACTGAAATGAAACGTAAAAAGACAAAGGATTTGTCATAACCCTTATGTAGAGACATTATTTTTACTTTGCAACAGGGCAAAATTTCACACGCAAATGCAACAAGTATTTCCACAGAAACACACAGGTTTCCTTTTGCACCTGCAAAAACATATTTCTCCAGATAGACTAACTGGCAGTTAGGAATGCAGTTATCAAATCTGTACAGGCAACTGCAGAAGTTTAAATACCTGGAACTATTAGAGTATGTCTCACTATTGCTGACAATATTACATGATCAGATTATTACTTTATTATTCACCACATTTTTAGCTCATGTAATAAGCACTATCAGGCTTGTTTTATATTATTGGCCATGGTTTCTCTCTATCCACCTCTTTTCATTATATTTTTGTTTTGTCAATAAATAGAAAATTAATCTAATAGTATTTTAATTACATTACATCCCTCTTGAAAAGGACCGTGGAGAAGTGCAGGATCTTATTTAACATTGTCTTTTTTACTTCTAGAAGATCCCTGGAAATACTTACTACCACAGAATAGCTGATGGAATATGTCTTCTCCTAACAATTTTTGAGGGATGGGTGAAGGAACTGAGATTGCTTCTATGCATATCAAGATGAGAAATATCAAGGTATGCCCTTATCCCATCTCCTAGGAGCATATGTTGGCACTGGAAGCAGAACATGTGGAGGCAACAGCTTTTCAGGCATCAGAAATGACAGCAGCAGGAGCTCAGGTAGGCTGTTTGGATTCTGTTCTTTGATCCATATTCAATTAATCCAAGCAGTTCCTGTGCTTCACACAATATTAGAGGCTGAAGAAATATTGTATACAAAGTTCACAATAAGAACATAGGTTTATACAATTTCTTCCCGTCTGTAAAATTAGGAGATGACCATGTCCTAATTAAAAACTGACGATTTAAACACACTGACGATCAAAATACAATAAAAACAGCTGGCTACTAAACATTTTTCTGACTAATTTAGACAGCCTTATTATAGAACATTTCATACTCATTACATATATACATATAAAATAACACCCAGTATAGAGGAGTTGTGTTTCTTAATTTAAATCAGAAATTAACTATGTATATTAGAATATTTAAATGTTATAAGAACTTAATTGTTTAAATTTTGAAAAATAATCACACATAAATAAGTTTGCACCAATAATATAAACAGTGGAGGTAGCAGGAATTTTTTCCAAATTTTCAGAGCACTCTCTGCTTGTATAAATGCTTTATTGGGCACACAGAATATATAAAGTACACAACAGGTTGACAAAAAAAAATAGTTATCAATGGTTCTCTCCCAAACTTAAAGGGCATAACTAATAGCTTCCTGCAGGAGTGAATCTTGAATCCACACGCTATTCAATGTTTCCATTAATACTATGGATAATGGAGCAGAGAGTATGCTTACAAAATCTGTGTCTAAAAAGATGGAAGGAGTTGCAAGCACTCTGAAGGACAGGATTAGAATTTAAAGGACCTTTATAAACGGAAGAATTGGTCTGAAATCCTCAAAATGAAATGCAATAAAGAGAAGTGCTAAGTACTTCACTTAGGAAGGAAAATTCTTATATACAGCTATAAAATGAGTTCTAGCTGGCAACAGTAGTGCTAAAAAGGATAGGGGGCATTATAATGGCTCACATATTTAATAAGAATCAACAGTCCAATGCAGCTCCAAAAAGGGATAGCATTCTGGGTTTTATTAACAAAAGTGTCATATATCACACAAAGAAAGTAACTGTCCCAATCAGCTTCGTACTGGCAAAACCTCACCTGAAATACTGTGTCCAATTCTGGGTATAAGAAAAATTATGAACATTTAGAAAAACTGATCTGTGAGCAAAGGTTAAAAATGGGTATATTTAGTCTTGAGAAAAGAAGCTTAGAGGAGACCTAATAAAGGTCTTCAATTATTAAGAGATGTTCGTTTTCTGTTAATACAGGCAGTCCCCGGATTACGTACAAGATAGGGACTGTAGGTTTGTTCTTAAGTTGAATTTGTATGTAAGTCGGAACTGGTACATATTTTTGGGGGGGACGGGGAGCTGGAGTTAGGTGGACAAGACCCTGATTCTCATACAACTTCCTTATTCTAAGAAAAACACAAACTGTTTTGATATGAAGGTTTTTTTTGTTGATATTTTAATTAAAAATCGATCATAAGTTTCAGTGTTTCATGCTATATCCAAATCTTCCTTTTGGGGTACCTGAAAGATCCCAGTTATTCATTTAATAGTCAGAATCTTTGTTTTTTATAACTAAAAAAGTTTATTCAATGCATATTATTGTTCCAAATAGAATTTGCTACAGATGGTTCAGTGAAATGGGTATTAAGTGTAATCAATAGTCATTGGAGAGCACAGTGAAATATTGATACAATCAAAGCTGTTGTTGTATTCTGCTGAACAGAAAATGGAAATCCCTTCCTGTGAAGTGTGTGTGTGAATTTATCCACAGGTTTAATTTTAAAGAAAAATTCTGTGTTGGGAACTGGAGTTTAGCCACAGGTGGGTCCTCATTGTCCACTCACCCACTTTGCAACCAGACCCATCCCCTCGGGGCTTACCCTGCTCCACTCCAGCCAGGGTGTGTGGTTGGGGCTTATCCCCTCTTTCCTTCTGTCCTGCTCCTCCCCATTCTTGCCCACCCACACCACTGGGTAATTTTTCAGCTTCACCTCTGCCAGGCTGGAAGGGACTGGTTAATTTCACGTGACGCTAACAAGATACTTGTAGCTTTAGTGCTGAAGAGGAAAAGAGCTGTTGCTCCCAAGGTGGGGACTGTAACACAATGGGTCTCACTGCCTGCTGCTCCTGCTGTTCCCTAAGAAATTAATTTTTCCGCTCTGGGGTGCCCCCTTTTGGCTGGTGTCTGGTTCCCCCCAGTAGACCCGCATCCTCCGCGGCGAGAAAAGCCGCTCCGCGTCTCTCTGGTCAGCTGGGGGAGGGACGCTAGCTCCGCATCTCCCTGGTCTGCTGGGGGGAAGCACCCCCCGCGCCGCCGGAGGCGGCGACAGTGGGGGAGGCACCCCGAACTAGCTGCGCCTCTCTCCCCCCCCCCCCGTTTGTAACTAGGGATCCGACATAAGTCGGATTGATGTAACCCGGGGACTGCCTGTACTGAAGGGAAGACCAGTTATAATAGGCTTAGAATATACAGCAAAAGAGGAGAGGTTAGTTTTTTGTTTTGTTTTGTTTTGTTTTGTTTTGGGGGGGGGGGGGGGAGTTTAGTTCTGGAATATGCATCCAGTGGAGATTGTGGAACCCCCATCATTGGAGGTTTTTAACAACAGACTTAACAAACCCATTAGGGAGGGCCAACGCTTACGTTAGTCCCGCTTCAAAGCAATGGTTCTGGACTTGATGACCTTCTGAGGTCCATTCCACCATACATTTCTATGATAATTTACTGGTGCTAGACTCAGTTGTCACTACAAACAAATGATTTATGCATGCAGGTCTTGATTCACAGCCCACAAGACTCAGAGATAGTCTTTTCATGGATTTTGGTCCTTAAATGAAGCCCATATGAGCACATTCATTCTCATCAGTACATATAAATGAAAATATGCAAACAGTATGTGTATTCCAGAGACACACACCCACAGAAGCAATATTTTGAACATGTTGCCTTTTAAATATATTTCACTGATTTAGGATGGCATAGTGTCCATTCTTACATAATTTCCATGACAACAATGGAAATTCCACAGTAAATCAGGAGTAGAATTCAGAATTGTCCTTTCAACAGTAATATACAAAACCTTCATATTACAAAGTTAGAGAAAGGATATATGTCAAACGTAAAAAAACTCAGTTCAAAATAAAATTTTTGGCCCCTTTTTTAGACAGTTTTTGTGTGTGCTGGATGCAGCTGATGTGCAGATATTTTACAGTATGTGGAATTGCATAAAAAGGAATGTAGGCTTTTTATGATTTATTACATATTATCTCTGTGAAGATTTACAACTGTAAAAGGGGAGAGAGCCACCTAAAGACAGGTTATCCAGAGGCCTAAAATATAGAATACTGTGTAATATTAATTTTTTAAAAAAGCAATAAAACTTAAAGGGGTCCTAAAACTTGAAAAAATAACCAAGCATCATGACTTCATTTGGTGTTTGTTGCAACACTGTTAACAATAATTTAACGTGAATGTTGTGGAGACAATGTGCTATGACGTAATTCTACAAAAATAAAAAACATGAATGAATTACACCATTCCTTCTGGCCTACATGATATCAAATGTATGCACTATGAGCCAGATTCAGTAGTATGCTCAAGCATATTTAAAACTAGAAGCTCAAGAGTGGTGTCAATGAAGTCAATGGAACTAATCATGTTTAAAATTATCCATGAGCTTAAGTGCTTTTCTGGACTGGAGCCTACGTTAAGTCTAATTTTACATATATATAAAAAATTAGGCTCCCACCAAATTCATGGCCATAAAAACTGCAACATGGTCTGCAAAAAGGTCTCCCCTCTGAAATCTGGCTTCTGTTTATATTTACATATACAAATTTTAGAAGAGAGCGAGTAGCAGTTCTCGAACTATAAGACCTGACATAAAAGAGCATTGTGAGGGTCACAAGGATATTGTATGGGGTAACAGTCTGGGGCGGCCCATGCGTACAGGCAGACTTGGCAGTCGCCTAGGGCGCCATGTTAAACAGGGCACCCAATGATGACACACCACCATTGAGGGCTTTGGATGCGGCGGTGCTGATCGCTCAGTCCACCTAGGGCTCCAGTTGCCGGCAGCTCGTCTCGGGCTGCCCCAGTCACAGTATTGCTACTTACTTCTGTGCTACTTCAGAGCTGGGAGGTCAGAGAATAGCAGCTGCTGGCCAGGCACCCAGAACTGATGGTAGCATCCCACTAGTAGCACAGAAGTAAGGGCAGCAATATCATACCATGCCACTGTTACTTCAGTGCCACCTTTAGAGCTGGGTTGCTGGCAATGGTGGCTGCTGACTGAGGGCCCAACTCTGAAGGCAACTGCACAGAAATAAGAGTAGCAATACCATACCATCCAATCCTTATTTCTGAATTGCTCATGGTCATGGCTCTGCCTTCAGAGCTGAGCTTCTGGCCAGCAGCTGCCACTATCCAACTGCCCCACTCTGAAGTTAGCACTTCTGCCAGCAGCAGCACAGAAGTAAGACTGGCAATACCACTACCCTTCTACAATAGCTTTGTGACTCCTCCCTGTTTGAGTCAGAACCCTACAATAACAAAACTGATATTTCAGATTTAAATATTTAACATGAGATGTATGATTTTTAAAGTCCTATGACTGTGAGAATGGACCAACCATGAATTTGGTAAGTCCCTAGATTTAGTTTATTATGTATTACCATTGCACCTAGAAGCTCTATTCATGGACCAGGACCCCCATTTTGTTAAAACATTGTACAAACGGACAACAAAAGAACAGACTCTGCCCTGAAGTGTTTACAATCTGAATGACAAGCAAAAACAGATGGCTACAGAAAGAGCAACAGGGAGTATAAAGAAATAATGAGACAATATTAGTAGCCAGATGGGCATTGGCAGCCTAACCTGTCACACACCAAGTGTGTGTAGCCAATGTGACCTAGTGGCCAGAGTGGAAGTCTGCCCTCATGGTCAGAGAATCAGAAAGCTGTGCTGGAGCTGGGGTCTACAGGCAAGACAATGGTCAGAGCCAAGAATCAAAAAACAGAACGGAATCAGAGGGCAGAACTAGAGTCATTATCAAAGTTAGGAATCAGGGGTTCAGAAACTGGAATCAAGAAGACAAGGGGAGGAATAAGGGCTGAACAGAAAGTAGGTCTGTTACAACTGCAGTGGTAGAACACACTAAGCAGTAACTATGCTACTGTTGCTACCAGGCTTAAATAGGGATCTACTAACCCTTCATCAAACAGGGAACATTGTTACTTCCAGAGGCTTTACTAGGTTCACTGTGTTGCTAGGCAACCATGCCTGGAGCTAGCTGAGTTCCTGAGAGGACCATTGTCAAGCTTTTTGTAGGCACCATGGCACAAGAGTGATTTAACCAGGGTTTTGAAGGCATCTGTGGGGAGCTTCTCCCAAATATAAGGAGCAGTATGACAGAAAGCACAAAGGTGTTCTGAAAATGTGACACTTGCTGGAGGCAGTTGTAGACAAGAGTCAACATCTCATTAGCAGATCAGAGATGATAGGTAGAATGGGCACAGACCATGAAGGGCCCTGAAAGTGAAGACATGCAGCTTATGATGTACATTGTATACAATAAAGAAGGAAAAGCCAGTGTATTAAAGCAATGAAAGGAATGTTTTGGTCAAAGTAATGGGTTAGAAAAATGTTCTTTGCAGCACCTCCATTTGCACAGGCCACATAGAAAGATCTTGCAGTAATAGACACACAAGCTAATGAAAGCTCGTCAAGAGTTTTAGTTCCATGAATGGATTAGAAAGACCACATCTTGGAGATGTTATGCAGAAAGAATTAACAAGAGTTAGACATAGCTTGGATATGAGAGACAAGTCTGAGTTAAAGATGACACCCAGGCTACAGACCTGAATGACAAACAGGATGGCAGAAATGTTCACAGTGATCAAGGAAGGTTAGGCAGAGGGCATATTAGAAGCTCTTAATAGCTAGACATCCAAGAGGAAATGTCAGGGACACAGGCCAAGATTTTATATTTGACAGTAGGAGAGAGATTGTGGGTAGAGAGGTAGACATGTTACTTGTGAACATAGAGGTGCTAGAAGATGAATGTGTGTGAGAGGATGAGATTACCAGAAATAAAGAATATAGGCTATGTCTAGACTGTAGAGCTTTGCGGCATCCAAGGAACGCGTCTGCTTTTTTGGAAA
The DNA here is from genome assembly GCF_049634645.1 of Pelodiscus sinensis. Lineage (NCBI taxonomy): Eukaryota > Metazoa > Chordata > Testudines > Trionychidae > Pelodiscus > Pelodiscus sinensis. The sequence continues at coordinate 49,709,575 of NC_134714.1, forward strand.
TTTCAAATTGATCTCTCAAACTGTGAATGAAATAAGACTTGGCAAGATACAGTTGTTCTAAATCAGTGGCTTTCAACCCGTGGTCTCCTCAACTCTGGGAATCTGCAGACTATGGCTAAGATTTCCAAAGGGGTCACACCTCCATTTCGAATTTTTTAGGGGTCCACAAGGTTGAAAAACATTTTTTTAATCACTGATATCTCTCAAGAGATTCAACCTTTGATAGTTTTCATGTTATATTAACTGCAACTAAACTTTTATAAGACTATTAATTCCTTCTCCCTTTACAGTTGGAAAGTATATCATGTGAGATATTCCTTCCTTTGGTGATTGTGACCTTCTAATTCTTTGGATACCAGATAAAAAATTCATAGTGCTAGATAGGAATATTGCCCCACTGTCTGTCTTACTATAACACAATAGGTAACACTCTATGGACAAAGTCCTTCACAGAATTTAAGCCTAGTTAACATTACATTTGTCTAATTTTCTATGCCTTTTAAAATTCTTTTCTTTAGTTTTATTCTTTTTTTTCCTTTCTGAGGTTATTTCTTTTTCTTGTTTTTTTTTAATAATTTATTACGTGTTAATTTGTTACTCTTATTGTGTTTACATTAACATAAAATTCAAAGATGGATGTCAGTGCTTTCCACTGCAATTTTTCAAGGAATGCTGAGTACTGAGAGATTGCTATGGATTTGTTAATTCTTCATTTTATATAACTGAAGTAAAATTACCCTTCCAAAAATGTGTTTAAAAAAATAAAATAGCTACTGCTAGTTATATTTTCGTAAGGGCAAACAAATTCTCTCACAACATGCAAAATTTTGATAAAGAAAAGATATGAACATCTCCCTATTTCAAAGCTTTTAAAAATAAAAATTACATGATTATAAAAAGAAGATAAAAGATAAAGGAATTTTTAAGAATAAAGCGCCCACAATTTTAACATTCTTTCTCAGTTTTCATTTTTTCTAATATTTTGTTTTTGCTCCAAGACTAGCAAAATGACAACTGAAAATATTCTGGGGCATACGAATGTGGCACAATTGGAGCTCATGATTAATTTTTTTTTTCAGGATGGGATGAAGGAGTAGCAGATTTGAAGTTCATCCTACAGTCATTTCACACTTCCTACTCACAATAACTTCAGGTGGAGTTTCAAGTACTGCAGGCCAATGGTATTCAGGCCAAGAAATGTATGTATCTCACCCTGTGAACTGCCTTTGAGATTTTGAAATATCAATGTAAAAAAGTTATATAACTTCTGGTTACCAAACCTGAATTCCTTGTACAACACATTCTTGTAACAAAATGTGGAAGAGTTTATAGGATACCTGCTACATATTTCTGTCTACATCAGTGGTTCCCAAACTGTGGTCTATACATCATTTGATTCTGGTCCATAGACAACTGGCAGGTTATCTGTTGTCTGCTTTTCTTTGCTTCCAGTTGCTCTTACAGATGGCCAGGCACTTCATGCCAAAGAAGAGCTTGCCATCTGTAAAGCAAGCTGGATGCAAGGAGGAGGAGCCAGCCTACCAGCCTCTCAGAGGCATTCTGTAAAATGATGACTGGAAACAGGAACTACCTGCTGGAGATGCCAACAACCAGGAGTTGCCAGTGGACAGGAATCAGAAATGGGACAAAACTGTCCACAGGAGAAGAGGGAAAAGGGACCAAAAGTCTAGGGAGAGATAGGAAGGGACAGCTTGCAATTTTGAACAAGATAGGACAGCCCAAAGACCTTAAGGAACCCCAACGATCACAGGGGCAGAATGGTAACAGAGAGCACATGCCCTTCACTTCCCCTCCTCACACATTGCTCTGGTGCACCTGAGAATTTGTCTGACAATTTATTGTTATTAAATAACTCTGTGAAGTATTTTAGAAGGTGTGTCCAAAAATCCAGTCTTACAAATCAGATGGATCAGCAAGCTCACTTAATTCTGTATAGTTAGTCATAGCATTTTGCACAGTGCCACTACAAATATAACATCTGAAATATGTGTAATATTTCTACAATCAAGCAAATAATGAAAACACTATGAAACATTTTCTGTTAATTAGCCCATTTATACATAAGATTGTTCTTATGTATGTCATTTCTTCAAAATTTGAAAGAAGTGTGGAAAAACACCTGACTTTTATACATCCAGATGGCACAAAATCTAAAGGTGATCAGAGATAAAGACGTGCTAAAAATATATAAACTTGATGGTCTATAAGCACTATTGTTGTTAAAAAAACCCGATATACTGTAATTATTTTTAAAGTCAGTGTGACTCCACAGAGTACTAAATATTCATTCTTCGGAATAAATTTGAATCCAGAATTATTCATCTTTTTTCCAAACAGCTGAAATGCTATATAAACAAAGTATATATGTTTTTTAAGTAAACAATACAATAAGTAAAGTGATTTATTATGCAATTTATCTCTTTCCATCTCTGTACTGTTCATAATTCAGATCCACATAGGGCAGTTCATATACCATTAATATTTCCCAGATGTGTTTGATTTTAAGGCTATGATCATTTTAACTTTTAAAATATATGCCATTTATCATCAGAGTTATGGTAGCATTCACATTATTCTAGTTAACATTCTGTCAGCCATTCCATTATAGAACCTTTTTTTTCAGGGGTGCAGAACGTGGCTTAGGAAGTGACTACAGACTGAGACCCTGTGTGCAGCATCCTGGCTTGTAAGCAATTTTTAGAGATACTTGAAAAGAAAAACAAAAGGCATAGACTTTCAGTTCTGGAAAAGAAAAAGAACATTGTTGGTGGTGACTTTAAATACAATTTCTCCTCTTGAATTTAAAAATGTTTGAATTTTTATACAAAAATTCTGTAGGTTTTTTTTAATTATAATGTGAAAAATCCAGGGAAGAAAACAAATAATTTTTTGTCTAGTAGGAAAAGAACTGAAATTGTCATTATATTTAAAAACCCAGTTATGCGCCATTACACATAGTGCCTCCTCACTTATCTTCTCAACTACAAAACAAAATAAATATTCTGAAGCAGTGAATCTTCTGGTCTGGACCATAGAAACTGGGTATTCTGTTATCAGAGGGTATGTCTACACTACCCTCCTAGTTCGAACTAGGAGGGTAATGTATGCATACCGCACTTGCTAATGAAGCCCGGGATTTGAATTTCCCGGGCTTCATTAGCATAAGCGGGCAGCCGCCATTTTTAAATCCCCGCTGCTTCGAACCCCGTGCAGCGCGGCTACACGGGGCTCGAACTAGGTAGTTCGGACTAGGGTGCCTATTCCGAACTACCGGTACACCTCGTTTCACGAGGAGTAACGGTAGTTCGGAATAGGCACCTAGTCCGAACTACCTAGTTCGAGCCCCTTGTAGCCGCGCTGCATGGGGTTCGAAGCAGCGGGGATTTAAAAATGGCGGCTCCCCGCTTATGCTAATGAAGCCCGGGAAATTCAAATCCCGGGCTTCATTAGCAAGTGCGGTATGCATACATTACCCCGCTAGTTCGAACTAGCGGGGTAGTGTAGACATACCCTGAGCTATTTTCATGTGACCTCTAACATTGGAATCCCACACTCCAAAAGAAGATTCATTTGAATGTGTCTATCTCACAGAAATGTCTTGGGATAAGACTTAGTTTGGTACAGTTGTGGTTTACAGGACACCTTGCTACGCCACTGATTTTCCAACTCAGTTTACTGAGTCTTTATTTGACCTCGGCTTGGAGTCACTCAGGTTTATTGTCCTAGGCATCTTCATTTTCCATAAAGAAGTCTTTTTTAGTAATTTAAGGTTTGATACCTGCCTTGTGACATCTAATAGTAAACACTTGTAGCTGGGCACACATTTTCGACTTTGCTTTGGGAGTGAGTTTGGCCATCAGAGACTGGAAGGAAAGGAGATGTCTGTGTGTTCTGATGACCTGTCACCTTAGGTTTCTGATGATCTATCACCTTTGTTCCCATCGTTGTGGGGGGGAGAAGACACGTTCCTCTTGCCTACCAAGTATTCTAATCCCTCTGAAGTTATTGTAGAGGTTTGGGATTTTTCTAACACAAATGGCCCTGATTTGAACTCTGAACAGTATCAGAGATATCTGCATGGTAATTTCCATAGGTATTTAAAACATGCACAATTTTTACAACATGTTCTGACATTTGGGGGAAAAAATCAAGAAACTGGTATAGCCTGTGCTGAGCACCCGGACTCCCCATAGCACTGGTGAAATCAAGGAAAAGAGTGTCTGGAGAGATGAAAAAAATTGGCAGAGGTTTTCTGGGATACCAGCGTTCTTTCACCAGCCCTGTAATCCCCATTGTATGAGGAAGAAGGGATGTGTCGAAAGAGGAGATTTTTCCGAAATTTGGCCCTGTGTAGATGAAAGAAAAGTAGAAAAAGATACACAAATTGTGGTTCACAATTTGCGTATCTTTTTCCGACTTTTCTTTGTAATGTAGACCTAGCCTAAGATCTCAACTAATCTCCACAAATCAGTTAACCCCTTATTCTGCAGTTTACTCATTCTCCCTGTTCCATTACCAGTTTTTACTCATCTGTGGAATCCTGTGTACCACAGCAAAATTTACTACAGTAGGAACCATGGGGCACTGCAGACTACAAAATGTAAATAAGCCTACTGTTTTCAGTAGATCTTTAAAACATCATAGCAACTCTGACTTTGATCATTAGTCAAAGCTTAAAATCCAGTGAAGCAGGAGTCTGATGCTAGAGTAGTAAAGTAATATCTTGAGAAGGCTTGCTGAAAAGTCTGACCCCATCAAGACCAAGATAAATCCTCTTAAAATCCCCACTCTAAATTGGTGGTAACAGAGGAGCACTGTGGATCTCAGGAAAAGTGCAGGGAATTCCATAGATTTCCACAAGCCAAATGAGAAGAGATTAATAAGAATTGCCTTTTTTTCATTTATTGTTTTAGTCTCAGTTAATGCTTGCTTATAGGTGAAATACATATGTGAAATGGCTATGCACTTCAGCATGCAGGTTAAAAACTTCCCTAAATGTTAACCTTTTCAAGCAGTATTTTTTTAATTAAACATTAAGAAAAACTTTACCTTCTATTCTACTCTATATGATTTGCTGCTGCTTCTACACAAATGCCACTCAACCTCATTCCTGCTGTTCCACTGCTCGTACATGTGAGATCACAAATCAGAGATCGAGTGCCTGGATCTTTCACAAACTGAAAGTTAATTAAAATATGGTAAGGACAGAACAAATAGGGTAGGACAGTGTGTTCATCAGTGACTACAGTTGTCAGCTGTCCAGTTTTCAACTGGAATGTCCGGTCAAGAAGGGACTTTGACAGCTCTGGCCAGCAATTTTGATTAGGCCTCTAAAACTCAAGTCAGCAGTGAAGCATGGCTAAGGCAAGCTCTCTGCCTGCCCTGGATCCATGCTGTTCCCAGAAGCGGCCAGCATGTCCTGCATCCCCTAGCTGCTATGTAGCCAGGGAAGCCAGCAACCATGACTAATGGGAGCTGCAGGGATGGCACCTGTGGGCACAGAAAGTTCATAGAGTTCCCTGATTCCTCCACATAGGAGCCGGTCATGTTGGCTGCTTCCAGAAGCTACCTTAAGTAAGCACTGCCCAGAAGGAGCTCTCACCCTAAATCCTCTCCCTCATTCTCGAACCCCATCCCACCTAAGCCCCCTGTTGCTCCAAAACTCCTCCCAGAGACTGCAAACCAGACTTCCTCCTGCACCCCAATCCCTATATCCCAGGCCTGAGCCCTCTCCCACACCACAACCACCTGCCCCAGCCTGGAGTCTCCTCCTGAATCCTAAACTCCCAGAACGCATATGCCCAGCCAGAGCTGCCACCCCCTCATGCACTCCAACCCTCTGTCCTAGCCCTGTGAAAGTGAGTGAGGTGGGGGAGAGTGAGCAATGAAGGAAGTGGAAGATGGATGAGTGAGCAGAGGTGGGGCCTCAGAGAAGGAGCAGGGGCAAGGCAAGGCTGTTCACTTTTGTGCAATTAGAAAGTTTGCAACACTATCACTGACTTATGTAAAAAAAAATTTCAAGGATTGGGTGAACCTGTAAGTTTAGGGGATCGTAACTCAATCAAGTCTGACACTAGCTATTTTATTTCCTTTTGTAAAAATTGATTTAACTTTCATCATCTATACTAAACACCATCAAATTAAACTGACAGCAAAGTACAATTCATCCAGGCCTTCAATTTAAATTATGCCAAAACCTAATTCTGGGTAGAGAGAGGCAGTTAGTAAAAGAATAAGATCTTAAATCTTCACCTAGACATATGTTCAGAGCAATGACTAGCAATCAATTTAACCTCTTTTTCTTGTACACAACTCAATGGCTATTTTATATTTGTTATATGCTAAATGGTTTTAACTTTTTTTCCACATTATAAATATGGCAATTTATACCATTCACACTGTCAGCTGTGAAATACTAAGATATATCTCATCATGCTATACAGAAAGGGAAGTTAAATTTATGAATTTACCAATGAGGCTAGTCATATTTTGCAAATTGCTTTTCCCTTTCAGACCACTAAAAAGATTGAATAAGCAACTCAAAACAAACAAGTCTCCTGCATAAATGTGATTTACCAAAATACTCTTTCCCCTCTTTTAACATCACTGCTTGCATTCAGTGGAAGCCCATATATCCATATGGGTTTAGGGTTTTAAACTCTAAGATGATAAATTATTGTATAACTTGATTGACACAGGAGAGCAATTTAAAGATATGTATTTTTTAGATTCTAGCTACAGTTCAGATAAAATCTCCAGATTACAAAATATTCTTTGCCTGATGTTGTATTTATATTGCACTTGCTTTAGAGTTACAGTTCAAAGTCAAGTAGAACTGCATCACTCTATGTATTAGCCCTGCAGCTATCATAAACTACAACTGGTTGCTCTGTAAGCAATGAAACAAATTCTCTGTAGTCACCATAGAAATCAGATGGAATGCAGTTTCCTGCTGGTTTGTTACACTGTATTGGAATAATGATAATGTAACTACAGCCTTCTACATTAAATGATGCAACAAAAACATACATGCTCTTCTTTCAAAGATTTTATTAGTTCTTCTCTTCTACAGTTAAAGCTTTCTATTGCTATTAATTTACATAACCTTTTATTTAATCCCATCAGTATTTCAAATGAAACAAAACAAAAAATCCCAGACTATTTCACTTCAACTCTGTCTAAAACATTTTTTCTGGTACCATAACCACAGACATGGAGAACAACTAAAATGTGTGTCAAACATTACCTAGGGCTGAACATCCACGCCTGCCTCACATTCTACATCCCCTCTTACAATGTTGAAATACATCCTTTCCATGGTACATTTAACTTACATCAACCCCCAAAACAAAAAGCTTAATGTTTCTCTGGAATTGACTTTTGTGATTCCTGTGAACCAAACATATCAGTTTCTTTTGTACATTCCTTTTAACTTTAAAATTTTACTTTTCATAAACTCAATGCAGCCAACCTTTTATTTGGTGCTCAACAAACAGTTTCCTTTGTATCTCAGTTACAATGTTGATCCTTATGCCAGTATTTTTCTATTAAGCCAAAAACAACAGGGCAGATACCTCACTGAAATCATGCACCTCCTTTGAGATCAGTGAGCTAGACTGCCCAATGTGATAGAGCTGTGTGCAGGATGAATTGGGGGGCACTTTGAAGCAACCCTTAGATCCCCCGATCTTGCATTTACGCAGAGGGGATAGTCTCCTAGTCACCTAAGCTAACTTTAGTACTGCTTTATATCACCAGAAAGTGTATAGAACCCTTAACAAGCTAGAGAAGCTGTCCTAAATGTCATAACAAGCAGCCAGAGAGATTGCATAGTGTGAAAGCAGAATTTGTCCAATCAAATTTGACCTTTAATAAAAAAAGCTTTTACACCTAACAACTTACAATGAACAAAATATTTCAACATCAGCAATGAGTTTCTTAGTTTACTTTACAGGTGCCTAAGGCTAATTCCTTGCATAAAGTCTGATCCTGCTCACACTGAATTCAATTGCAAACCCATAATTTAAATTAATGACAGTGGGACCCTAATTCTATACTTATAAGAATTAATTAAAACAGAGGAAACTATTTGCTTCTTACTTTTGATAAGCCCATAGCCCAGCATTGTTTCTTTGTTCCCTCTCCCTAAAGTGCTTCTACCACTTTAGTTTTTCCAAACACAATGCTTTTTTATATTAGAAAAGTGAGGAGCAGGATTTATCATGTGTGTAATGTAAGAATACATCATTTAAATCTTTTTTGTTGAGAGAAAGCTGTGGGGAAACCTCAGGATCTGTTTACACAGGATACAAGCTTTAAAAGTCATAAATCAGAGAACAGAGAGATTCCACAAGTACTGGATTAAAACCTCTAACATCAAACCTTATCACCAGTTTGAAATATTTGACTGTGCAAAATCAACAGAAAGGCTCTTTTAAAAAGAATCCTGTCATTTCTTTCCTCCTCATAAGCACTGCCAGTTTCCCAATGCTCTTTTGACAGTATAATCAGTCAATTCAATCAGAGAAATTCTATAGTACAATGGTAATTTTCTCACACTTTTTTCCTTTACACTGTCAGTTCAAGCCACCTGCTGAAAGCATTGATGTGGAACAGCTCAGTATTAGCTCTGAAATTAGTACCAGTCCCAAGTTAAATACCTGGCACTTTCAGTGTGGGATAGACACTGTTAATGGCATATAAACCCATCAGTTGCAATCAGCATATTACTTGAGCAAGTCTCTTTCGAAGTCATTCAGAATGTATCTTGCCAGTAATCACAGCATTAGACACCCTTCCCCCAAAGAAGTTAGTATAAGAATGGTTTGAAGAAAACACACACACACACAAACACACCTATTCTCTGTTTTTAATCAGGGAATTTCTACCACTCTAAGGATCCTCTCTCAAATATGTTGGGATAGCACCTATTTATGACATCTTACTATTTCATTTTATTTATATATGTAAAATATTAAGTGTCCAGTAGCTCCTCAGGCATATTTTAAAGTGTACAGTACAGAATATAATTGAGAACTGACAAAGCCCTTAAACAGAACAAAGTATAATTAATATTAATCCAATGGACAAGACTCAACTTCCTTCTAATATAGTAACTGCCATTTGTATCATCTCTTGTGTCATACAAATCTTTCAGTTTCCTTGGCCTACTTAGCTCAGCAGGTAGGCCCATGTGCATGAATCAGGCAACAATGATAAAAGGCATTTACTATAGACTCCTCACAGGGTCATCAATGGACAACCTGTACAAGATTTATGCTTTAAATAATAAATGAACTAAACACCTTGAGGTAATTGGCTGTGTGAAGCCTCACACTAGGCCAGATAGCTTGTCTGTACAAAGTAAAATAAGATTAAATAATAAATGAACAGTGCAGAGGTTTTCTAACCAAACTAATTCTACATGTTTTTTTAAGTGCAAGCTGTTCATGAGTTGAGATGTTTTAAAGATTTTATGCTGGTGTCAAGGGGCACTCTCTTTCTTTGTCAACAGTAACCACTTCAAAGGTCTCCTTTCTTTTGGTGATAATGTTAGGAACTCAGTTACTATCCTTCTCTGTGCATGATAATGCAAACATCCTACTGAATAATGCAATTGTGTCAAGAGTCCACCAAGTGCTGAAACTCTAGTTCAATTCTCCAATTACTGAGCTAAACATCAAGCCAACTGAACACAATATCAAAGTTTTTGAAACATTATTTTGACTCATATCAATCTTAATGACAATTTATTGCTACAAGTACTACAAAGACAGAACTTCAGATGGATTCCCCAATATGATTATATTGTTCAGCAATGCCAGAAGAAAAACCTAAGGCAGTGGATGTGGTTTAATTAGGCCACAGACTTATCCATATAAAATATGTGAAGAGTTTTTGGCAATAAATTGTATGGTACAGGTCATCCCTTGCTAGGAGCCCTGAACCCCACTTCCACAGTTTTATTAAGAGATGCTTTCCTCTAAATCTCACAATCTATTAATCTGAAAATGGTGTACCTTCCATAACAAGTGCCTGTACAAGACACTTGACACAAGAAGGCACAAGCAATGAGAATGGTTGTCTCTGCCCCACTGTGTTCCCAGATATTACCAATTGCTTCCCTAATATTGGACAAAAATACATCTGTTCCCCAGTCAGATTGGTGTACCCCATATTCCCCACTAAGATATGTCCACAAGCAATGGCCAAATGCCTTTGGTCACATCAATTTGGTAATCTCTACTCAACTGGCCTTAATCTGTGGATGCTTCACAGCTCCCACCAGACATTCTGTTGAAATATTTCAGACCAAATAATTGTCACCCTAAGACACAATGTACCTCATGCGATACTGTATCACATGTTCATCACTCTTATATGATTCTGATATATTTTAAAGTATTCCTGGTGTAGGATCATCTGAAATCACAATACACTGCACATCACCATCTTGTTAAAATGCGTGTATCAAAATTGGATACAGATTTACTTATGATTGTTACTGAAATATACTATAGTTCTGGGTAATGTCCTCAGACTATTTTCTCAAAGACAATTGTCACACAAGCAAGCCAGCTAGATGCTAAAAGGCCATTACTTATTTAATCAGAGATTCACCAGCTGGGGAGATATAAACAATATATTTGCAATTCTCCTGAATTACATGTGGCAGAGCAAGTATACAAAGGAGTTGCATGACTACGTGATCCAGCAAGAGCTTTTCCAGAAAAAAGGGTCAGAGTATAGAGGAGGAGGGGCAGAGAAACGACATCTGACCACCTCACCTCTCTGCATGTCTAGTTGGGACTACAAGACAGTTTGAAAGACAGTAGTAGCAACATTGAACTGGAAGAAAAAGAACGGTTACTTACCTGTAACTGTTGTTCTTCGAGAGGTCAGTTCCTCGCTTGGCCTTACCACTAAACAAAACAGTGGCCAAAATTACGAATGCCCTGTGGCAGACGCCGGCGACCTTGACCCCTACCTTAAAAGGGGTCGAGATGCATTATTTTGTCCCGCACTCAGGGCATGAACATCTGTATTCGCAACCCATCCCAGGATCCTTGGTCGTGCAGGCCGCGGCCCAAAAGGAAAGGCTTCCCCAGCCTGGCCCATCTCCAAAGGCGAGGGAGCCTAAGCGGATGGATTTAATGGGCTGTAAGGTTTACGCCACAGGTGCGGTGCAACTTCGTATCGCTAACCTACAGGCAATGTTAAGCAGGTATGCCTTCAACACCTGGCAAGCTGTGGAGAAATTCAGGGACAGGCTCCCGGCGGAGGACCGCCAGGAGTTCGCAGCCATTGCTTCGGAGGGGAAGGTTATCGCCCGAACCGCTCTCCAGGCGTCCCTGGACTCAGTCGATTCGGCAGCCCGCACTATGGCATCTGGCCTTGTTATGCATCGGGGTGCCTGGCTCCAAGTTTCGGGGATTCCCCCTGACGTCCAAAATACGATCCAGGACTTGCCTTTCGAGGGCAAAACTTTGTTCTCGGAGCACACCGCCTCTAGGCTCCATACGCTAAAGGACAGAAGGTCTATCCTGAAGTCCTTGGGCATCCACACGCCTGCCCCGCAGTGTCGCCAGCTGCCCTATAGGCAACAGGGGAGGGCACTCCCCCAGGTCCTCCCTGGGGACTACTGGAGGCGCTGCTCCCGGGCCTCCGGTGGAGGTTCCGGGGCGGTTGTGTACCCCCAGGGCCCTGAGGGTCGCCGTCGTCGCCCCAGGGCAGACAGCCAGCGGGGAGGGCCCCCACGGCCCTTCCCATCAGGGCAAGCCGCAATTTTGATGCGCTCTTCAAGGGTTCCGCACCAGTCTCCCACTCTGGCCCCCTGTTTGGGGCCAGTCTATCCCTTTTTGCCTGTGCGTGGGCACTAATCACATCAGATGCCTGGGTATGAAATATAGAACATGGAGGCTATTCCATCCCTTTCTTGGGCCCACCACCTTCAAACCCCCCTTCCCTGTCCCCCTTCAGGGACACCCCTGTGTCAGGAGGTGTCTGTGCTCCTCGCAAAGGGAGCAATAGAGGAGGTTTTCCCACACCTGCGGGGAAGGGGATTCTACTCCCGATATTTTGTTGTCCCCAAACTGAAGGGAGGAGTCTGTCCCATCTTGGACCTCAGAAAGCTAAACAAGGCAGTCATAAAACAAAAATTCAGAATGGTGACCTTAGCCTCTGTCATCCCAGTGCTACAGTTAGGAGACTGGTACACAACCCTCGACCTCAAGGACGCGTACTTCCATGTGGCGATCAGAACCAGCCACAGGAGGTTCCTCAGGTTTATGGTTGGCCAACACCACTTGCAGTTTACGGTGCTCCCTTTTGGCCTGTCAACGGCACCAAGGGTGTTCACCAAATGCATGGCTGTGGTTACGGCATTTCTCTGTAAGCAAGGGTGCACGTGTTCCCGTAACTTGACGATTGGCTAATCCAAGGTCGCTCGTACGAGCAGGTGAGATCTCACGTGTCACTCACGAAGGCCCTCTTTCTAAAGCTCGGGCTCATGCTGAATGAGGAGAAGTCATCCCTAATCCCCTCTCAGCATCTCGAATTCATGGGGGCCCTCCTAGATGCCAGGGTAGCAAGAGCGTTCCTGCCCAGGAGCAGGTTCCTCTCCATACTGGAGCTGATTTCAGGGCTAACCCGGTCTCTTATCACGACCCCTCGGGTCTGCTCAAAGCTCCTGGGTCATATGGCTGCATGCACGTACACGGTGCGTCACGCCAGGATGAGGATGAGGCCTCTGCAGGCATGGTTGGCGAGGGTGTTCAATCAGTCCCGGGGTCTTTGGGATTCAGTCATAACAGTGCCCACAGAGGTCCTGACCACCCTAGAATGGTGGACCCAGGAGGGCGTGGTGTGCAGTGGGGTACCTTTCAATGCTCCTCCCCCCTCCTTCACGTAGGTCACCAATGCCTCCGACCTGGGCTGGGGAGCACACCTGGGGCAGCACAGGACTCAGGGTCTGTGGTCCCCCTTGGAACAGACCCTTCACACAAACGTCCGGGAATTGCGAGCGGTGAGAAGAGCCTGACGGGTTCTACCGGGACGCTCAGATTTGATGCCATGCGCCGGAGTAAATCCTGATGCGTGCAGGCATCCATAGTAGGCAGGCTCGGTGCCGGGTCTGCCAGAGCCTCATCAGGGGATGACGACGAGGATGACTCCTGCATCGGTGCCGGGCTGGTCGGTGCCAACTGCGGTGCCGGCTGGACGTCTTGTGTCGCCTGCGGGTCCGACTCTGGCACCAGGGCCTCTGCTGCTAGGTCAGAGGGGGGAGGTCGAGACAACGATGCTGAGGGCTGTGATCGGTGACCCGAAGCCTCTGAAACCAGAGAAGGGGGTACCGGCCCCTGCCATTGGTGGTAGGCCCAAGGAGTCCAAAAAGGCCACTGCAGATGCGGGGGCCAGGTTTGCTGTGGATGATCGCAAACCGGGTGTTGGGAACGGGACGTGTGGTTCGAGGACGCCCCCGATGACCCTGAACGGATGGAAGTTGCGTCCGAATCTGACGAGTAGTCGGACTCCGGCCAGGGTGGAGCCGACGAAGAGTGCGGGGCAAACCTAGCCATAGACCCTGGCTTGCCCGCATGAGTACGGCGGGGACAGACGAGTTGCGGCAGCGGGGGACCCATGCCCAGTGCCGGGAGACTTGCTGCCAGCTGCGGCACCGGGGGACCCATGCCCGGTGCCAGGAGACTTGACGCCGCTGGATGTGGCACCAGGGTGCCCAGGCCTGGTGCCGGAAGAGTAGACGCTGCTAGTTGCGGTACCGGGGTGCCGAGGCCCGGTGCCAAAAGAGTGGCCGCCAGCAGCTGCGGCATCGGGTTGCTTAGGCCCAGTGCCGGGACCGTTGTTGCTGACTGTGGCACCGGGGTGCCTAGGCCCAGCGCCAGGAGAGTTATTGATGGTGTACGCGGTACCTGGGGACGCAGACCCGGTACCAGACACAGTGCAGTGGGAGCAGCCGATGGCTGCGGCACTGGCGAAGACCACAGAGTCGGTGCCGGCGCTTGTGACGGCACGGAGACGGACGCCGATTCCTGGAGGCCAGCTACCGTGGAGGAGAGTGGTGCCGAAGTGGACGCCACATGGCTGTGGGAGTACGGCACTGGTGCCGCCAAACGAGGGGCTGGCAAGGAACTCAGCTGCGCCAAGGGTCAAGCGCGGCCCGAAGCTGAACGGGGCTGGCGACCCGGCGTTGAAAGCAGTGTCATGGTAGCGATCGGTACTGACCCCACATGGGATGGTCCCGACGCATAAGTCGCCTTAACATGCGGAGGCAAGGCCGTAGCCAACTCAGCCTCTGGCGAGGGCGACCTTAACCCTTCCGTCTCAACCGACGACGGGGGGGAGGTAGTGAGGCTAATAAGGTCCTGCGCCGCTTCGAATGTGTCCAGCGTGGACGGACGGTGAGAAGGCAAGCGCCCCAGACTATCGAGACCTCCTCGCCGACTGTGGCGTACCACAGCCAATGTGTGTACCGGTGAGCTGGCACTGCGGTACCTGACCAAGGTAGTCTTTTTTGAAGGGGACCTTACGCGGGACTTTTTCACCCTCTTGGATGGTGGAGAGTGAGACCGGTGCCGGGATCTCGACGCGGACGCGCGGTGCCGGTGAGGGGCCTCACGCGTGGATGCCGGTGCGCTGTGCACCATAGGCTGTTCCGGCGGCACCGGTTGTAGCGCTGTCTCCATGAGAAGTTTTAGGCGGGAAACCCTTTCTCCCCTCGTGCGGGGCTTAAAAGACTTACAGATCTTGCAAGCAATTGCGAGATGGGCCACATCCAGGCACTTAAGGCAACTGTCGTGTGGGTCGCCTCTGGGCATAAACTTCCCGCAGTCAGCGCACGCCTTGAAGCCTTGCGGCCCTGGCATTCCTCACCCCCAAGGGGGGGGAGGGACAAACAAAGAACCTAACTATCTAGCTAAATGAACTATTTACAGATAAGTGATAGAACGGGAACCATTAACTAACTAAGGGTATGTCTACACTACCACCCTAGTTCGAACTAGGGTGGTAATGTAGGCAACTGAAGTTGCAAATGAAGCCGGGATTTGAATTTCCCAGACTTCATTTGCATACAGCTGAGCGCCGCCATTTTTAAATGTCCACTAGTGCGGACTCCGTGCCGCGCGACTACACGCGGCACGGACTAGGTAGTTAGGACTAGGCTTCCTAGTCCGAACTACCGTTACTCCTCGTGAAAGTAGTCCAAAAGCTAGTCTGAACTACCTAGTCCGTGCTGCGTGTAGCCGCGCAGCACAGAGTCCGCACTAGCGGACATTTAAAAATGGCGGCGCCCGGCTTTATGCAAATGAAGCCTGGGAAATTCAAATCCCAGGCTTCATTTGCAACTGGTTGCCTACATTACCACCCTAGTTCGAACTAGGGTGGTAGTGTAGACATACCCTAAGAGACTAAGAGAGATAGAGACTTTCCAACGACCGTCATGGCGGTAAGAAGGAACTGAGGTGCGGCAGCGCCGGCAGGGGTACTTATGTGCCGCCATGGTGGCACCACTCCAGGGGGCGCCCTGCCGGCGCTACGGGTACCGCTAGGGAAAACGCTCCGGAAGACGCGGTGCGCACACCTACTTCGAATGGACAGGAGCAACCGCTCGAAGAAGAATGGTCCTAACTGAAAGACTTTCAGGTTAGTATGAACTGCTGAAGGTTTTTGGGAGAGAGAAACTTTTTTGTTTTCAGATCTTACTGAGCTTGGTAATGTTTGGGAATCAGATTGTGGTTTTATAACAGGTTTTTTTGTGTAACCAAATCTGACTTGTACATCTTTATCACTTATAATCACTTCAAGTCAATCTTTCTCTAGGTCAGTGTTTCTCAACCTATTTTTATAAAGTATCTCTTCCCCCCTCCCCCAAAAAATTATAAGTACCCCCAGTACCTACAGTTTTCAGACACACAAAAATTTTTTCTACCATTGCAACACATTTGTTTAAACAACTTAATTATAGCCAGGTGGGGGATGAAATTTTTGGGTGTAAAAAGTACAAAAATAATAAAGTGCTGTAAAACTTAAAACAAAAATTCAGTTTTCTCTAAATTTCAGTTGTGTTGATGTACCTGCAGACTTCTCTCGAGTACCCCTAAGGATACTCATACCACTGGTTGAGAAACACTGTTCTAGGTAATAAACTTGTTTTATTATTTACCTAATCCAGTGTGTATTTGGATTGAAGTGCTTGAGAGTCTACTTGAGACAAGACTGGTGTGTATAAACATTACCCTTTGTTGAAGTGTCAAACAAAGAGTTTATATTGCACAGGAGTCCACTAAGCAGCATGAGTGTAAGTCTGGGGCTGGAAAATTTGTGGGTGTTGCCCTGTATGTCGTACATGAGTGGCTGGGAGAGCATTCATGTAATTTTGCTAGGAATGACTTTACATGCTAATGGGTGGATAAGAACGGAGCCTGAAGAGGTTGCTTATCACTAGCAAAGCAGTGCAAAAGGTACCTGGGTTGCAGAGTTGTATGAACTCAGTGATTTAACAGTCCAGACTGTCCCCTAGGGAATGTCAATCTCCCCAGGAAAAAAATCCTGGATCTGCCCCAAATCCCTCATGGCTCTGATCATCTAATCAAACTCCTTATGCTTTCCTTAATTATTATCACCAAGGTGAAAAGTAATTATGCACAAACTTAATGACAATTTATTACAAGGATTGTCAGATTACTTCCCAAAGTATACTGTATATACTTTGGGGAATTTTTCCTTAACCCAGGGGTTCTCAAACACCTTGAAAGAGTGGACAACTTCTTTGTAGAGAAGCATGTTTTTGTGGAGCAGATTCCCCCATTTTCATAATGGTGTCACAGCCATTTGATATCCCCATTACAACTACAGCAGTCACTTATGTGGAAGAGTAATGTTGCAAAATATTTAAATGACCTTTTAAATCTTCTTTTAATATGATTTAAGCGCTTATTACGGACAAAGAGATAAAACCATACAACCAGCAATCTACAGGCCACAATTTAAAAAACTCTTTCTAAAGCAAACAAGTTAAATACATTTTGTTATTTATATTTAGGCATCATAAAATATTGCAGATGCTGGGCATTCCAGAGACAGGAGGAAGCCTAAAGCAAATGGACTATGAATTCAGGTTCATCACTCACAGACCAGATCCTCAGCTTATACGAGTTGTCATAGCTACAGTAACTTAAAAAGCTTCGCAAATTTACAGTAGCTAAGGATCTGGTCTTACATTTTTATGGAATCCCCTTTCACTGAAAAAGAAATATGGCAAATTGCCAGAAAGTGTTCTATTTAGTTGACTTAGCCTTGCACTGTTCTCATCCCTGAAATGCTTGGAATGTAAAGTACCTTCCAATGCATTGGTACAGTACTTCCTTGAGCAGCTATCCAATGGCATACCTCTCACCTTCTGGCTCAAATATATGGTAGAAGCTTCTTTAAAAATGTGGAATTACTTGGAACACTTCCCCTGAAACTCTGGTCTCTTCAAGTGATCTAATTTACTCTCTGCCCTTTTCACATTGTTCAATTTTTTTCTTATGGCATTTTCATGTTCTTGAGCAAAAACAAATTCGGGGTTCCGGCTTCTCTTTACCAAACATTAGCCAGACCCCTCCTAATTGTCATTGTAAGTGAAGCAATTATTTCTCTTGGCCAATCAAATTCCTTTTCCAGTCACTTAGCACCATCTAGATGGCTTTTGTCTATCTTATCTTCCTCTATTTTACCTCCTTCCCATGTCTTAAAAGGGCAATGGTATTTTCTTTCATTTATTATTTTAAACAAAATGTTAATTCTTTTTTTATTCTTTACAATCAAACCAAACAGTATACATTCATGTGACTCCTGAACAAACTGCCATCTAGGGTCCTGTCCTTCCTCAACCTAAATTCTCAGTTTACACTTCCATCTCCCTCTGGCATTAGTAAGCCAAAGCAAAGGCTTTCCCAGCTGTTAATTTGTGCCATTTCTTGCCATCTTTGATTTCAAACAGAAGATGGCTACATATAGGATAGCCGGGAATATATAAAAAGAAAGGAAGAGCTGGATGGAGACCTGCATAGGCCTCACATACAACCCTTCAAAAACTCTGGCTTGACCCCTCTTGCCAACACTCAAGCAAGTACACAGAATACAATAGAGTAGAAAAAGTACCAGTACACACAGAAAAAAATATTAGCAGGAACTGTAAGGACAAGTTAAATAAACCCCCTTAAATATACAAGCAGCATTAATGCATCAGATAATCTGAAGTCTCCATGACCTTGGCAGTATTACAGGGGTAATCTTCAGGTAAAATATATTATTTTTGAACTACTTTAATGTAATAAGCAAAAGCTACTATCCTTCAGTATTAGGAAAGCTTGTCTTGCTACCTATTTATTTTTGGGATGAACACATTTATTAAAGATAAAGCAAGGCAAAAAATCATACTCTGTCCCACTGTGTACTATCATACAAAACTGCAGGATATCAGTGGAGCAAAGTATTATTATATTGTGCAATTATGGAATTATTTTTTCTGTACAACCCACCTTTAAGATGCCAAGGCACAGAGCAATTAGTACTGGACAGTATTGCTCTGCTTAGAGCAGTGTTTTCCAAAGTGTGGTCCACGGCCCAGTACCAGTCCTTAGAAAAAAAATACCGGTCCTCAGAAAAATTTGCATGCACGATCCTTGGGAGAGAGTCCGCTGCCCACAGAGTCTCTGCCAGGCATGCTTCCGGGCAGTGGGGCTAGATCTGGCAGGCGCTAGGAACCAGGGAGAAGGCTGGGCGCGCCGACGCAGAACGGAACCTGGCGCCAGCAGATAAAGCAGCCGGGATTGGGGCCAGGAGGGGGAGTGGCCATGCTGACGCTACCGCCAGGGACCACCGAGGTAGCACGGGCTTCCTGCAGGGTTGCGGGGCAGTTCTGCAGCTGCGCACCAGGTCCTGGAAGTGCGCAGGCTGCTCTCCCTCCTGCCCCAACAGCTGGCGCAGTACCTAAAACGCCGCTCCATCATGCACTGGGGAGGGGGTGGGGATCCGGGACTACGCTGGCTCCAGCTACTCGGGCGGCATGTGCTGCCATGGGGAGCGGAGGAGCAAAGTACGCACTGACCCAGAAGTTGGGGCTGGCGCGGTCCGGGACTCCCCTTCTCCGGAAGGCATCAGGCATGCAACGGAACAGTGTTTCAGGTACCACACTGCTGTTTGAGGGATGGGGGAGCAGCCCACACACTTCCTGGGCCTTGGCGTGCAGCTGCAGGATCCACAGGTATCGGTCCCTGTCCCCTCCCTCCACCCCATCCCCACAAGTACTCTGCCCCAGCACCCACTGGCACTCTGTCACCTGCCCCAGCATGCATTGGCACCCTGCCCCTGAACCCTGTTCCAGCACCCACAAAGCACAGTTGGGGCCAGATTAATGAGGTTTGATGGTTTTGGAGGGGTTGTGGTTTTGTATTTCACTTGTGTGGCCTCAACTGACTTTTCTGTGGGCCAGTGACCCCTGACTCAAAACAGGTTACTCACCCTTCTCATAAATAAAGATGATGATGAAACCTTTTGTGTTTGACAATATTTTATTTAAAAATTAAGCCTGGCCAACAAACCCACAATTGGGACCAAGTCATCATCTGGCCACAGCATCATAATACTCCTGTACACCCCACCCCGACTCCAAATCTGAGCCTCACATACACTGGAACCCCCTGACCTGAGCCTCTCACATCCCCAAACTCCTGCACCCCCTCATCCTCAAATCTTCTGCCACAACACTCCTGCACCATCCACACACTGCAAATCTGTGTCCTGAGCCCCTCACATCCCCAACCCAAACTCTTGCACCCTCAAATCCACAAGCCTATGGCTTGCTCAGCACCCCAACCCTCCACCTGACCCCAACACTCTCCAGCCTGGAGCCCCCTCCTTGAGTCAGCATCCTCTTCTCCACATCCTCCTGCATCCAAATTCCCTCCCAGAGCTTGCACCTCTCACTCTTTCCTACATCTAAATCCCTCATTCACACCCCACAGCCCGCACCTCCGGTCTAAACCCAGTTTATACGCGTTTATATTTTTGGGCCATAAAAAAGGTACTGATAAAAAATTGGGTTCCAACTATATAAAGTTTGGGAAACCCTGGGCCAGACAGTCTACCCAGCTTTCTATCCATCTTACAGTCCATTTACACAATCCATCCTTCCTTTACTTGCTGGCAAGTATACTGGGGAAGACTGTATCAAAAGCTTTGCTAAAGTTGGCACTGGAGGCTATGGGAGGACCAGAGACAATTTATTTGCATATTCATCATTTGCGTAATGAATATGCAAATATGCAAATAAATGTTACCGGTCCTCCAAAAGCTTGTGAATGGGTTTACTGGTCCCCAGTATCAAAAAGATTGGGAACCACTGGCTTAGAGGGTTTAAAATAACTGTTCAGCCATCTTAAGTAATATGCAATGATAAAAGCTGCTGACAGACAGACAACTTTCTAGAAAATCAAAACTTTATCCATTAGCAATACAGGATCGTGGGAAAAGAGGCAGTTTTCTAGCTCTACACTATAAATGTACTGTGTGAAATCTGAATCCTACGGAATTTCACCTGCTAACATCTATGCTCAGTTCACTTAGAGATAGATATTGTTACCAAATACCATAATGTCTCTGAAGAACAGATAAATACATCTTGCTTTTAGAGCTCAAAGCAAGAAATATTTGTGAAGATCTTCCACAAATTAAAAAAGAACCCAGTGCTTCTCAGTACAGCCTTTAGAAACATCTAAAGAGGAGTCAAGGCAACGTTAGATGGTATATATTTTGTCGGATAATTATACATATTTTAGTAACCTGAACATTACCATGGTGGCCTTTTTATAAATGGACTTATTGTGTGTTGAACGTAAAATTCAGATGTACAATCCCATTTAATTGTCTAATTGGTTAAACATATTAGAAAAACTTAAAACACAACTAATAGTCTAGCGCAGGGTGGCCAACCCATTTAACAAAGAGAGCCAAAACAGTGGTGGAAAAAATGCGAAGAGCCACACCAGAATTGTCGAGTAAAAACAAAAAAATTATTTTTTTAAAAAAAGGAGGCTGCGCCTTTAAGACGGCCACCATCTTGGGTGCGATTTTTAATACCCCGCAGCTCTGACCCAGTATGCACAGGGAAGCCGGGGACCGAGGGGGGAGCTGGCAGTGGGCAGGGGATGTTGGGGAGTGAGAGGTGCAGGAACCGCATGTGCTCGCAAGCTGCGGGTTGGCCACGGCTGGTCCAGCAGCACCTTAAAGACTAACAAAACATGTAGATGGTATCATGAGCTTTCATGAGCACAACCTACTTCTTCAGATGACTGGAGTATTAAAAGTCCAGATCCAAGAATAAATAAGGGAAGTGGGGAAAGGAGGGGGAAAAGAAAAAAGAGAAAAAAAATGGTGAATTAGATTGTTCAAGTTAGAAGAAGTTGATAAGAACAATTTGCACCATTGTTTGTTTGGTTGGTTGGTTAAGTCATTAGGATGTGGAAGGCAATGTGCAAGCCAGCCAATATCTTTATTAATTCCTCTCTGATAGGAATGAACCTTTGTGAATGAAGTTAAGTTCCAGTCCTTCGCTGCGTATTTGGCTTGTGGAATTGGCCTGAAACAACAGTAACTTGGAATCTATTAATGAGTGCCGGGGCAGATTAAAATGTTCTCCCAACAGATTTCTATCCTTTTCGGATATCTGATTTCTGTCCATTAATTCTTTCCAATACAGACTGTCCAGTTGGGCCAATATACATGTCCCCACTGCCATGTATATTGGCCAAATTGTACAGTCTCTATGGGAAAGAATTAATGGGGCTGTTCCTCTTCGTCAGGGAGTGATGGGAAAGCAAGGGCTGCCCCCCACCCATCACTGGGCTGGAGTGGCCCTTCCCCGCCATCACAGGCAGGGACAGCACCAGTCAGGCCAGAGCAGCCTCTGTCTGTGGGGCCCTGCCGCGCACTAGTTAACCTTAACTGGTAAGTTTCACCTGCTAGAAGTGAGGCTTACTGGTTAAACAGTTAACTGGTTAAGCCTTCACATCCCTAATGTAAAACATATCATTATTACCCGTTGATCAGTTATGTGTTTTTTTGTTGCCTTAACCCCAAATCAATCTGTGATGACTAAAAATCATTAGCGGCAATCACTCTGTGTTTTTATTTATACAGCAAAATTGATATGGAAAGTAAATTTTAAAGTTGGAGACCAAAATATGCAAGGTGTATTGAAAAAATGTACAGTGATCACCGGTAATTTCCATGACTGTCAACTCAAACTAATGGTAGAAATGTAGCTGTGTTAGTCTGGTGCGGCTGAAACAAAAAACAGGACCGTGTAGCACTTTAAAGACTAACAAGATAGTTTAATAGGTGATGAGCTATTAAATAGGTCTGGCCCACAAAAGCTCATCACCTATTAAACCATCTTGTTAGTCTTTAAAGTGCTACACAGTCCTGTTTTTTGTTTCAACTCAAAATAAGTGATTGATAAACTCACAACAAGTGAATAAAATGCAAAATCACACAGCAAATTTTCAGCCTGTGGAATTCACTGCCTCAGGAAACTAGATACATTTTTAAAAATTAAAAAGCACAAGTCTAGAATATGCTTTGAATATATTTGTATATTCTAGGACAGGGGTAAAACAACCTGCAACACACTGCCCATCAAGGTAATCTACTGGCAGGCTGCAAGATGTTTTGTATATGTTGACTGTCCACAGCACATATCTGAAGGCAGAATTTAGCCCTTGTTTCACAGTAGCACATCATATGACTCTGGCACATCACCACTTTAGACTGTGCCAATAAAAATTATCCCCTATATAGAAATTTAAAGCAACATGGGAGTAGGCATGACCATTTTAAGCTAGCTTTCTAATAACTACTTCTACTTACGTTAGTATATTTTTCACTTTAAAATATATCATGCCTATCAAAAAAGTGTCAGAGGTCTGCACAAATATTTGCGCAGGAGTTCCTGTCATTAATGAACAGCCTAGCAATTGTAGGTGGTTTGTTATGTATACATTATATGCACACTGTATTTGCTGAAGTACTCTTTGGGCTGTGTTTTCCATCACTGATTCATAGATTCTATGAACAAGAGACAGGTTTTTCAAATTGTGATCTTGAAAAAAAGATAAATGATGAATTCTATATTTATACTACTAAAGAGAAATTTGCAATCATGATACAGCAATGCTAGAAGAATATGGTGTATGTGTGTGTGATATATTGGCTAGCCTTGCTTATGACTGTGCCTGCAGAGTAAAAATTTCTTTATCCAAGGACATGTTCTTTCACCTTCCCATCTGTCCTGTGAATTTTTTAATGTCTGAGACAGGTGGCCTGTTAGAAACTTAAAACCCTGTGGGTACAAAATATGATTAAAATCTGATGTTAGGTTCTATGATAAAGAAGAGCTCTATGTTTAGTCAAAAATTTGTAACTAACCTGCAAAAATATGTCAAAGGTAATTTGAACTGTACATAACCAAAATCTTTTTAATTCCAGTTCAGCATATGCTGTATCAAAACTTTGCCTGCAATCATTTCCCCAGAGGTTAAATATGTATCATGATAAGTGTACATAGGTGAGTTATATTTATTTGTAGTAAAACCTTTAGTACCTTTAAGAGGTATAGTTTAAATTAATGTTCCATTCATAAACATTATTAATAATAAAGTAAAAGATTAATATATGCAGCTATATAAATTAATAACCTAACATGGTACATGCAGTTAATGCATTCATAATACTTTCTATACAATTGTTGTAACAAACAACAAGTGCATTGTAACTTCTTAAAATTTATGATGACTACAAAGAATTTAAAGAATGCTAGATATGTTATGTTGCCTTTTTATTGTTGTTGGAAGAATGTGCAGCATTTTTTATACTTTCAATTATTACCCACTAAAAATATCAAAAAGTTAAATTGCCATCTACTTAGTGTAAATTCAGGACCTATGCAGAGTTTAAAAGTTTGGTGCAGAATATTAAGTGATGATTGCTGCAGATAATTAATATTTAAAATGTTAAATGATTTATCTTCTTGTAAATAATTAAGAGAATTTTAAAAAGCCAACTAAGAAAATGCTGGATGTGACTGTGCAATATACTGTCATCTGTATTTGTCAGACAATGGTATAGGGATGCACATTAATATCATTTTGCTTGAATTGGGTTTTTTGCTGGGGTTCTAGTTGCTGATTATGTAAATAGGTGAATTC
The DNA here is from genome assembly GCF_049634645.1 of Pelodiscus sinensis. Taxonomy (NCBI): domain Eukaryota; kingdom Metazoa; phylum Chordata; order Testudines; family Trionychidae; genus Pelodiscus; species Pelodiscus sinensis. The sequence goes on from NC_134714.1 coordinate 49,733,862, forward strand.
CAAGAGCCTCAGAAATATTCAATGAAATTATACTCCATCGATTGGCACTCTAATCCAACATGTTGTAAGAGACAACAGAGGAAATGGGCCATGAGAAGAAAACTTGGATATATCAATTTTCCATTACATAAAAGTAAAGTGATTGAAGTTTAGCTATTAAACATTGGCTAAAGGCACCTCTAGGTAAAGGTAAATACCACTCTATACACTTGTCAAGGAAGCTGTAGTACTAGGGATTTGTGTCTGATTCCAATTACATTGCCCTGTTGCACAATTGTATAACTTATCTGATATCAGTGCAGCTACTTCTGATACATACTCATGTACGTGAGAGAAGACGTACTGAGAAGTAATGTGGGCTCTGTTCTGTTCTAACTCAAAGCCTATTGAGGCCAGTAGGACTAGAATCTTTCCAGTAGCTTTTGAATCAGGTCCTCATTCTGTCAGACCCTTAATTGAACTTCCCTATCTCTAAAATGGTACTTAGTGAGGAACCTCATGTGGGACAGGTGAATATCTATGCAAATGAGAATGTCTTCTATGTTGAGAGTCACAAACCACATGCCCTCTTCCAGAAAGGAGATTATTGATGCAATAGGTTCTGGATGAATATAATATAATTTAATTAACTTATATGAAGAACTGGTCTCCATACATTAACTTCTTGGGAATCAAGAAATATGGGGGATAGAATCCCTTCTCTTGATACTGGATAGCACCCATTCTATGGACCCTTTCTGATGGAGAGAATTTACATCAACAAAGTGTCTCTTTATGAGAGTGATCCCAGAGAAGGGGTTGGCAAAGAGGGTTCTGGTGGGGAGATGAGATAAACTGGACTGTGTAACTGTCTGGAGAAGCATTACAGCTTTCTGAAAGACCATGTGCTGGAAAAACCACAGCCCTATTATCACTGGGACAGCAGCATCGAGCCCAACCACTGGCTGGCAGCAGTGCAGGTGTGGGAAGTGAAGTGTGCACAAGGCAGCCATAGGCCTGGTGGATGAGGAGAAGGGCATCTCCTTGTCTTTCCCCAGTTCCTGTATGTGTGCGATGACAAGAAGCCTGAGGAAGTCACCACCAGCTCCCAGGTGGCTAAACTCTACAAGCTGCAGCAGCAGATTCAGAACCAGCAGCCAATGGAGAAGACTGAGAACGAGGACTTCTACTAGTGCTGATAGTACTACCCAAGAAAGGGTAGGAATCAGGATAGCTCAGATCCCTGTGATTGCCAGGTCATGGATGAGTTAGTGATGAACGATATCTAATACCCATTTGTTATTGCCCCCCATTTCTAAGTAAAGTAGGTAAAGTAGCAACCAAAGGTTGGAGAACAACACCACCTGGCATCAAACTGTTATACAGTCTTTGATCATATCAACAAAAGACCTGTTTGGACAGTGGGTGGGAATGGGCAGTGGTCACAGTGGTAGAAGTGCCAAATATTTGGTTTTTTAACTCTTTGTCTTTAAGCGTGAAGCTTCATAAGGAGGCTGGTTACAGAACAGCTATGGGACTCTGTGTTGTCTATTGATGTTTTTCTCCTTAGGCCTGGGATATAAATGCTCAGGAAGTGGAGGATTGTCCTTGAGTCTTTAAGAGAATTTAGAGACTTGTCAGTCTTTTAATTAATGAGATTAGGGCACCAATGGTCTCCTGAATAGTAATATCCCAAAGGAGATTGATGGCTTCAATACCCTCTGAAGATTCTGTCCAGATTCATTGCTCTCAGAGGAAAAGACTTGTTTGGAGGCTCAGATGCGCTGAATAAAATAAAAGGCTATTGCTCTATTTTCAAAAATATCCTCCAGCAAAGTAGAGGTTTCAGTCCTTCCTGTTAATTGGGAGCCCTAGCAGTATTGTGGCATCTGATCATCTGGTAGTCAGACAATCCCATGCAGAGCATGTTGGAATTGTCAAATAGGGTCCAGTATGGAGTTCCCAGATTGGAACCCACTGAACCTGTCTTTTGGGTTTCAGAATGGAGCGAGAATCAGTACTACCACAGCCTTCTTCCTTTGCATTTTGCCTTCTTCAATGGAATGTTTATGAGGACCTATCTATCTCCTTAGAACCTCTGGGAGAAAACTTACCCAACTATACAGAAAGGGTTTTTTTTTTCCCTCAATGTCAGATCTGATTGTCCTTATGCCTATGATTATGTCTCCTGTTCTCATGTGAAGGTTTTTCAGGCTTAAAAGATTTAGTCTCTGCTCCAGATCTTGTGCTCAGAGAGTCAGTATTTACAGTCTGAAGTCACTATACAGGGAGGTCTCCCATGACTTTATTGGAACAGGGTCTCATAGCCTGCTCTATTAGGCATTTCAAACAAAAGGCACTCTCAAGGAGGAAAGCATGACAGACACTACACTAGGCAGTCATGTGACTTTTCCCAAGGCAATTAAGTCAGTGCTGATGTTTGTCACTGATGGCAAACTGGTGGCAGGAGACACAGTTCTGGAACCATGGGACTCCTGGCATAGTTTCTCTCCACAGGGAGAAGCTTCGTGGAGCAGGGAGAAATAAGCTAATTATATTAGTTATCAAACTACGTTGGAATATGAAGTCTAAGCTACTAAAAACTCCTAAAACTATTTACAACTGAATTTACAAATATTAAAGTAGAGGAAGATCAAAGCAGACACAGATCATTCTGATGCAGGCCACAGGGCAGTTAGAATGAAGTGGAGAGACATCAGTCCACACTGTCCTTTATATCCTCAGTTTGGAGCATGAGGAGAACTGTGCTTGTGTGAATCAATAGACACTGCTGACTAAAAACCTCTGGATTAAGGTATATGTTGCACATGCATAGCCACACGTGGAATATAAAGAAGAATGGAGTTTTGTGAAGATTAATCAATCAAAGACTGAAAAGAGTTCCAGAAGGAAAGCATTACATTACTTTATTCAACAGGCATAGTTAGTTTCATTGGCTGTATAACAACATTTGATTGTTTATGTTTGTATTACTTTTTGTATTTTACCTTCATTATTCTGTACTAGATCTGCTTTTTTCCTTGGCTTGTCATAAATCTTTATTCAGCAGTAAATTTTCTTTACTTAAGATCGATTGCTTTCAGAGAAGATAGAAAAGGAAGTTCAAACGAGGGAACTGATTACTACAATAAAGTGCGTAAGAAAATTCAAGTCGTTCTTTGATGGTAATGTACCCATGCTAAATTCACCACAGGAGATATGAACCCTATTTCCACTCTTATTCCTATGCTCTGCACCTCTAGGAAATCAATAAAAGATTAATATTCAGAGTCTATTTTAGACCTGCTGGCAAAGATTCCAGCCAAAATCTTTAAGCAACAAAAATGTCCTTAGTTTTTAAAATTTAAAAGGTTAGACAGGTGACCAAGGAAATGAAAAAGAGAGGCTCAAATCGGGAGACAAAAATAACACCCAGTAGAGAATGTCACTTCTTGCTCTTTTATATCAATGGTAATAACCAGACATCAAGTATCATATTCAAAGAAACAAAATCAAATGTCAAATGAAGTCCCTACATAAAAGGGTGGTAAGATTATAGTATTATTTTCTCAACAGGAAACATATGACAATTATTTATGGATAAATCTGGAATGGAAAGTAGAAATTGTACATGACCCTTTGCTTTGTAACATACTAGAGGATTTGCCCAGTGTTGCATAGGTCTTTAACTCAATTAATTTTTATTTTTTCTTCCTATTAATCATTGCACCGAGGTGGGGCTGGGGATGAGGGGTTCAATATGCAGGTACTCTAGGGAGAGAGGACAACCTCAGCCCTCTCTCACTGCATCAATTTTGGGGGCAGGTGAGAAGCGGCTCTCCATGGCTGCTGTGGCTCCAGCAGAAACAGCCGGGAGAGAGAAACAACTTCTGGGGCAGGTCCAGGTTAATTTGCCACCTGCACACTGCAGATTGGGGAATGGAGCAAACTGAGCACTTTCCTGTCACTCCCTGTCAAAGAGGAACAGCCAGCAATGTTCCTGTATGAACGAGAAGCTTTATCCCCTCTCCCCCTTCCTGAAGGGCACCTAGGCAGTGGAAGGCTAGGAGCTAGGGCAGTCCTGGACCAGTGGGAGGGGGAGGCCAATGTCCCCACCCAGATCCTTTTACCTGTCTGGTGATTCAGTCTCTTTGCTGTCTGGTTTTTTGTGTCCCCGTACGCATCGGAGAAGGAGGAGGGGTGCAGTGTCCCTTGCACCACCCCTGTACAACCAAACCCCTATCTAGCTTTAAGTTATGATAAGAGAAAGCTGAATTACCAAATTTGGTGGTCCCAGCTCTTACAATTTAAGAGTTTTTGAACAGACAGACAGACTTGCTCACTCACAGAAAGACAAACTCTCTCAAACACAGAATAATACAGAACGTGCATAGCTGGTGATCATCAAATCACCACTTTCTGTCAAGAAAGAATCCCATGTAATCTAAGGTTTTAGCATAATGAGCACTCTTAAAAAGTTTCCCTATATATTTCAGACACGCATGAAACGGCAGTGTCATCAATAGTACATGGCAACACTGAATTAAGGAAAGAGCCCACATATATTAATCTAAGAAATTCCATGCATCTATTAACAGAACTGTCAGTGGAGGGACCCCACTATCTGATCATGCTTAAGAACCAGTTTGAATAGCAGGCTGACAATGAAGAGCCATGACACATGGCCCAAATCCTGTGAAACACTGAATACCTCCAACTCTCACAGACCAACCAATTAGTTGAATTCAGTGAAAGCTGTGCCTGTTCAGTATCACTCAGAATCAGGCCCTGTGTGTGGAAATAGGACAAGGAAGGAACACATACAAAAGCATCAGAATGTTTTGGACCTTGTATTGTGAATACATTTTTACTGTCATTGAAATGTAAAACTCTTTTGCTTATTCACAGGAGAAAAACAGATTAATTCCACTCATAGCAATCATGCCACAATAGCTTTTCTATTTTTTGCCCACAATACACATAACTGAAAAAGTCAGAAAATTTCACTGTCAGTGGTAATGCTGCTATGGCTTTCCGGCTAAGCCATGCTTCAGATATATCTGTCATGCCCTTTCGTCTGCTGCAGCAGTCCCTATTTGCCCAAGATATAAAGAAGTCAGTGTCAAACCCCAGATTTTCCACAGGGTCAAATAAGCTACTGGACGTGAAAGCCATTGTTTGAGTGGCAAAATTAAAGTGGGTTATAATGCATGGTCAACAAAATAATAAAAACATTGTGATATTCTACAGAAAATCTCTGAAGCAAAGAACTGCTCATTTTGTCATAATTTTTTAAGAGTGTAGAAAATTCTAATCTCGCAATTCATTAAAATAAATACAAAATAATGAACAAATATTATATCAGCATTTTGTGTCTGGCCTGAACAATATTCATGTGATAGTTGGCCATTAAATGAAGCCTCAATTCAAAACCTAAACTTGTCAAGTAAAACCTTTGTATAAGCAGTATGTACGCTGGGTTCAGACAACCATGTAGTTATTCACTACAACCCAACTGAGCCATAAGGAAAATGTCAATTGTTTTCTACCTTCTAAGAGAAAATGTTTGTGCAGAAAATGTATGAAAACATCAGCTATCTTGGATGTGGCCAAAATGGGGGCACAGAAGCACAGGTCTCAAAGCATCTGGTGTTGGCCAGTGAGATTAGGATTTAGCATGTTTATGAACATAAAGGATTTTATGATCAGTTTCATGCTATTATATATTATTTCTCCCTCTGATTACTGCACCGAATCCTTCACAAAATAATGAGTTATTGTCAGCACCAATCATTACCTAACTATAACTTCAGTAGCACTGTACACCCATCCTTTTATATCAACATTATTAAACTACAGTGAAATGCAAAATATAGTAAACAACATGTGAGAAAATACTTTTTTTTTTAGTGTATGGTTATTCTGATGCTTGGCTGCTCTCCATATAGCCAAAAGCACATAAATGGCAAAAGCACATAAATGGCAAAAACTGAATGGGTTTACTGCACTTTTAGAAACTCAGGATATATTTGATCTTAGTCAACAGCCTTTCCTAGCTTCTTAATCAACTTCAGAATGCAGTTGCTCCTAACATTTTCAGTGTGTCTCATTCTATAGCTCTCTTTCATTTCAGTCTCTGCTTTGCTTACCAGGGTCTCCTTCTGTTCCCTCTTTTGCAAAGCAGGAAATGGAGAACACTATACTATCAGAAAATGGATGGATTTTAATTCACTTTGAGAGACTGTTCTATTTTGCATGTTTGGTGTATGTCCACGCTTTACGATTATCTGATTATGATTACAATTCTGACTTACTTCAGCAAGGTAAAGTAAAAAGGAACATGGAAATCTGAAATGGAAGTGATACTGTACAGGATACAGGGAATGTATGCTAAGCAAATGACACAACAGCCACAGGAGATGTAGGGAGATTAATACCACCAAGAGAAATGCTCTAATTGAGGAAAGTCAGCCAACAAGTAACAGTACAGGAAGGGACTCCTACCCTAAGAGAAATAGCTGGCAGCCATCCATGCTCAGGGTAGTGCAAGAGGTTCAAAGTATGGTCAAGGACACCTGATATTACATCAGCTACTGTTCTTTGACTAGTAGCACTGTGAGGAGCAAAATATTGCCAAATATTCAAAAATACACTCTCCGAACTTCCCCTCTCTGTTGTCGTGCCTAGAACTCATATTACTGAAATGATCTATTGTTCTTGGTTGCTGTCTACATGTGTGCAAGTCATTTTCTAACATCTGAATAAAGTATTAGCAGCTAATTTTTTAAAGTTTTTTCCTTTCATTCTAATAGGCATTTATGCTCTGGTAGTCTACATCTATTTGATTGTTGTGCAATGATACTTTAGAGAATGAAAACCTATGCACTGGAGCATGTTGTTAAAACGGAGTACGAGGGGGAAGGGATTTTCTTCAAAGGCTTCATAGGTTATATATTCAGCACAGTTTATTGGACTGCAAATGTACTCCTGAAAATGTATTGCATGTCTGCAGAAATCATAAGGGGGAAAACATACATTTTGCTGGTAGAAATTCTGGTTTGAAAGTCCCAGTGTAAATAAGCAAGACATTGTGAAAGTATCCAGATGGTGAAATATTAGTTAAAGAAATATTATTGGAAAAAATGTAACCATGGCATGGAATGGAAATCTAAGTTGTGTTGAAGAGAGGCTGAAGTTTGATTCCCCATTTCATCAGGTACAATGGGACCTCAAACCACAGTTCATAGAAATGTAGAATTGGATGGGACCCTGATAGCTCATCTCGTACAGTCCCCTCCAGTGAGCAGGTGCAGGTTGGGAGGAGACTTTGCACACTCCTCTTACCCCGGCCCTAACTGGTCTGAGGGTGCGGTGAGAGCACAAAGTATCCTCCCACTATGAAAAGGGCTCAGCACTTAAGAGTCCACTTCCAGATGCTGCTCAGCTGGCAGGTGACTATGCGCAGAACTCCCTTTCAGGGTGGGGGCAGACTTTGTGTGCTCCCTTGCCCACAGGCTCTGATTGACCTTGGGTTGGGGGGGGGGGGGGAGAGCACACAAAGCCTCCTCCCATCAGCAGGGGCATGGGCACCCAGAGGGAGCCACAAGCTGTTCAGAACAGCTGGCGGTTCTCTCGGGGCGTGGGGGCGGGGAGCAAAGACTTCACATGCTCACCCACCCACAGACCAATCAGGATCTGTGGGCGGGGAAGCATGGAAGTATCCTGGCTCGGCCCCTTCTGCCTGATGCCCCATCCCTTCAGGCAGGGTAGCCTGGGGACACGTCAGATACAGGCAGTCCCCGGGTTACGTACAAGATAGGGACTATAGGTTTGTTCTTAAGTTGAATCTGTATGTAAGTCGGAACTGGCCAGTTCTGACTTACATACAGAATCAACTTAAGAACCCCAGGCGTCCCCAAGTCAGCTGCTGCTGAAACTGATCAGCAGCTGATTCCAGGAAGCCCGGGGCAGAGCAACTCTGCCTGGGGCTTCCTGTAGTCAGCGCTGGTCAGTTTCAGCAGAAGCTGACTTGGGGACGCCTGGGGCAGAGCAGCTGGGGTGCTACTGGACCAACCCAGCAGCACCCCATCTGCTCTGCCCCAGACGTCCTGATTCAGCCGCTGCTGAAACTGACCAGCAGCGGCTGAATCAGGACCTGGGGCAGAGCAGCTGGGGTGCTGCCGGGTTGGTCCAGTAGTGCCCACGGGCGCTGCAGGACCAATCGGCAGCGCCCCAGCTGCTCTGCCCCAGAGTCCAAAACAAAAGCCTGGTCTGCTGGGGGGGGGGGGGGGGAGCACACTAGCTGCGCCCCCTCCCCCCAGCAGACCAGGGACACGGGGAGCAGAGCCGCAGCGGCAGCGGGGTGCCGCGCCTCTGAGGCTTTGCTCTGGCAAAGCCTCTGAGGCGCGGGACCCCCCGCGGCTGCGGCTTCAGTCAGGGTGCCTGTGGTCTGCTGGGGACGGTCCCCAGCAGACCACAGGCACCCTGACTGAAGCCGCAGCCGCGGGGGGGTCCCGCGCCTCTGAGGCTTTGCCAGCGCAAAGCCTCAGAGGCGCGGGGAACCGCCGCTGCTGCCGCTTTGACTGAAGCGGCAGCAGCGGCAGTTCCCCGCGCCTCTGAGGCTTTGCTCTGGCAAAGCCTCAGAGGCGCGGGACCCCCCCGCGGCTGCGGCTTCAGTCCGGGTGCCTGTGGTCTGCTGGGGACCGTCCCCAGCAGACCACAGGCACCGGGTCTCATGCGGCAGCAGCGGGGGTTCCCGCGCTTCTGAGGCTTTGCTCTGGCTTTGCTTGGGTCCCGGTGCCTGTGGTCTGCTGGGGACGGTCCCCAGCAGACCACAGGCACCGGCACCCAAGTGGCAGCAGCAGCGGTTCCCGCGCTTCCGAGGCTTTGCTCTGGCAAAGCCTCAGAAGCGCGGGAACCCGCCCGGTGCCCCTGGTCTGCTGGAGACGGTCTCCAGCAGACCAGGGGCACCGGAGCAGCTTACGAACGGGGCTTTCTCGCCCCGACTTCCGGGGCGAGAAAGCTCCGTTCGTAAGTGCGGATCCGACGTAAGTGCGGATCCGCGTAAGTCGGGGACTGCCTGAATTTCTGAAGTGGCCCCCCCCAATCAAAAATTATTGGCCACCCCTGATCTAGACTGTCTCTGATAGGTGTTTATCTAACCTGTTCTTTAAACTTTTCTCTATGTAACTTGTTCCAGTGCTTAATACAGCTATGAACTAAACATCTACAAATCTACTTAATTAATATCCTTAAAATCCCTTCTTAAAAACTTTCTTTTTTGGCCATATAGAATCATAGGGCTGGAAGAGACCTCAGGAGGTCATCGAGTCCAGTCCCCTGCCCAAAGCAGGACCAATCCCAACTAAATCAACCCAGCCAGGGCTTTGTCAAATTGAGACTTAAAAACCTCTCGGGATGGAGATTCCACCATCTCCCTAGGTAACCCATTCCAGTACTTCACCACCCTCCTAGTGAAATAGTTTTTTCTAATATCCAACCTAGACTTCCCCCACTGTAACTTGAGACCATTGCTCCTTATTCCGCCATCTGTCACTACTGAGAACAGCTTCTTTCCATCCTCTTTGGAACCTCCCTTTAGAAAGTTGAAGGCTGCTATCAAATCCCCCCTCACTCTTCTCTTCTGCAGACTAACTAAGCCCAAATCCCTCAGCGTCTCCTCATAGATCATGTGCTCCTTATCATTTTGGTTGCCCTCTGCTAGACCCTCTCTTGTGGAAATTAAAGTCATTGTATGGGGGTTACGGTATTGCTACCCTTACTTCTGTGCAGCTGCTGGCAACAGCATTACCTTCAGAGCTGAGCAGCTGGAGAGTGATGGCTACAAGCCAACAATCCAGCTGTGAAGGCAGAGCTACCGCCAGCAGCAGCACAAAAATAAGGATGACCGGGTATGTTACTGCCTTCCCTTACTTCTGGGGTTGCCTACCTTTAGAACTAGGCTCTTAGGCTATGTCTAGACTGCAGGCTTCTTGTACAAGAAGCTTTTATCGGAAAAGATCGTCCGCAATAACTTCTTGCGCAAGAACACGTCCACACTGCAAAAGTGCATCGAAAAAGTGATGCGCTTTTGCGAAAGAGAGTGTCCAGACTGCATGGGCGCTCTCTCGAAAGTAAGCAATGATTGGTATGCACAGAATGACCACCAGTGCACCTGTGCCTATTCCTCTTTCCTTATTTTGTGCAAAACCCCTCTCTTCTCCACACACACCTTTTGTGAAAGAGCTCTTTCACAAAAAGGTTTCTTCCTCGTAGAAAGAGAAATACCAATTGTGCAAAAACCCCTCTGTTCTTTCAATTTTTTTGTGCAAAAACATGGTTGAGGCATGGATGCTCTGTGAGTTTTTTTTCGGAAAAACAGCCGTTTTTTAAAAAAAAAAAACTCTGTAGTGTAGACATATCCTTAGTCAGCAGCCTTTCTCGTCACCCAGCTCTGAAAGCAGCAGTACAGAAGTAAGGGCAACATGGGTATGGAATTACCACTCTTACTTATGTGTGGCAGCTGGCAGGGTGCTGCCTTCAGAGATGGGCGCACAGCCAACATTACAGCCAGTTGCCCAGCTGTGAGGCAGTGCAGAAGTAAGGATAACGATACCCTGACCCTCCTAAAATAACCTCATGATTCTCCTGCAACTCTTTTGGGTCAGGACCTCCAATCTGAGAAATGATGGCTTCCCCAGTAAAATCTGGGTTAAAAGCACACAAAAGGTCAGATTTCCTGGTTTGTGACGTGATTTGCATTGTTGAGAATTTGGTAGCTCCCTAATCATAAGCTCTTAAGGGCAGGACTGACTTTTGGGGGAGGAGCTGAAAATCTGTATCTAAATGTGCATGATTTACAGCCCAGCAATTATACATTGATTTTCTTTAAATTAATATGATTTGTACTTTTCTTGGGCTTTGCTTTAATTCATGTGTTCATCTCTCTACTGAGCAATGTCCCAGCAATTGTATATGTAAACATTTCTTCTACCTTCCTCCTTCTATTCACTTCAAAGAAGAGAAAATATTTTGATAACCAAGTCCCTTGACTAGTACTTAAAGATCCAGAGGCCTGCTGCTCTGCACAGCAAGTACTGTCAATCCCTCAGTAAAAGAAGGAATCATAGCACAGGTGAAGGAAGCAAGGGGGAAGCTGTGACTAGGATTAGTCCTAGCCATAATTTTGAACTAGTATACAGCAATTTGTGTTCTCAAGTACAAAACAAGAATAGGAAGCATCAAAGATGCAATGATTAGTTCTCTAACTCTGTTTTAAAGTGACTACCTTTTAAAAAAAAATTACATCATATTCAGTAAAGCAAAATATCATTTATCACAGGGACAAAAATATTTCTAAGTTCTAAACACTACATAAGGTAATAGTTGGTTAGATTTGAAATGCCCAGGAGAGACGCAATTGCAATTTATTTTCCAATAAGATGACAGGTAAATACATACTTCTACTAGTTCACTTCTAAAAATAAACTATTAAACAATCCTATACATTTCAAAACTTCATATAAGATTTAAAGTAAACACGTTTGTAATATATGAGTGGCCTTTACCTGTATGTGGGTAGGTATTTTACCTACTGACTTACTGTCACAAAGTGCTCCGCACTGCAATTTCACAGTAATAACCAAATTGCATGCTCCCAGTCAATGAAAACTTCGTTAAGACTAATACTAATTTAATTATATTTTCTTAATTCATTCCCCAGCTTAAACCAGTTAGCCTTATTAAGAGTGAACTTTTTTCCCACCGAAATTACTGTCACAACCTTTTATTTTTAAAAAGCAATATCTAAAACTTAATTCCCTCATATGGGTAAGTCCACCAAGTTTTTGTATTATCAAATTCACATTCTTCAAATCAGTCTATAAGAGTCTGATAGTAAGAGGTGTGCTGCCAGACAGATGAGGTCTGCAAGGAGGGAAGTGTGCTTGCAGGAGCAGGAGAGACTCGCTCAGATACCCAGGAGAAGGTCCTGAAGGGGAGAATTTGGGAAAGTGGCCCAGGGAAAGGCTGCAAGACTCAAACACTGCCAGTTGCCACTGCCTTAGGGTCCCTGAGCCAGAATTCTGAGTAAGTGGGCAGTCCAGGGATCTCCACAACCCTCCCCATGCCCTACAGAGTCTGCCCTAGTGAGGGGAGACCAGGACTATGGAGGGGCTTCACCCGAATCCTTAGATTTGCCTATAGTGAGGATGCTCAGTGAGCTGAGCTGTGACCCTTGCCTCTAGTAAAGTAAAAGAGGCTATGTGGAGGGTCACGGCGAGCTTCTGAAACATATGAAATCCACCTAGAAGTGCAGGCCCTCAAACCACAGCCAGAGCTTTGCCACACAGTGTACAGAGCAGCTAATCCCATATTTATTTCATAATTACCCAGGGAACTTTTACCATCTTCCTGATTTCCATCTCTTTCTAGGAAATCCATTGTCAAGACCTTACCATGCCTGGGGTGAGGGGCTTCCATTAGCTCCTCCTTCCCCGCCCCCCGGTTTCTCTAGCAAATCCATTGTTGGGACCTCACCATACACCCCTGCTTCATAGGAGGGTAACAGTATGCAATAAGAATGGGGGATTAGATTTCTGTTGTACCAATCTTAGGAGTCCCCAACTACTCTCTGTTCATTCTTTTAAAGACTATTTAAGTCTTTTCCAAATAATGTATCCAGTCACTGTATCTCTTCCCCATGGAGTACCTGCACTGAACATCCCTACACTTAAATAATGAGTTGTGACATATGGCTTACCACTCTTCATGCTATGCATGAACAGAGGCCTTCTTGAAACCCTCTATAAGGAAGGAGGGAAAAAAACTAACTGCAAACAAGCAAATATAGTAGTAAGGGGAAAATTCCTTCCAAGCCCTCCTAAAAAGGGGGCAGCCTGCATAAGGCCCACAGCAGGTGTTAACCAAACCTGGTATTTTAACTACCTAAAAGAGAGGGAGGGGGGGTTCTGCCACATCCTGGGTCTGTGTAAAAAAGAAGGCTTCCAGCATTGTGCTGCTCATTTTCAAACCCTTCAATCTCATGGGATGAGTGAGCAATCACTATGCCCCTTTTGCACCAGTCTTCTTCTCTCCCTACTTCCACAGACCATAAAGCACTTCCCCCTTCACTTGGCCAGATCAGCCAAACTCACTCCCCCCTCTCTTTCTTAAAGAGTCAGGATGGTCATTTGCTCAAGATGTACTGCTTATTAAAGAAACATTTTCTCTTTTGCTTAACCAGGAAAAAAATTCAGTCTAGCAGAATAAGTGTTCAGTGTGATTATCAGTGTTCGGAGTGAAGAGAAAAACTAAACAAATATAAGAAGTATGAACATTGTTCTTTTGCTCAAAGTTAATATCAGTTGTTCAGTGCTTTATGATGAACTCAGAACACTACATTACTGGGGAAAAAGCACTCCATTATGAGAAACATACGTGTCATTCATAAGCCAGAAGCTCCAAGTAGCAACAGCCTCCCTCCCCCACCATTTTTTGAAAACTTGTACTTTTGTCTTTCGCAAGCTTAAAAAACTGTAAGCAGAAAAGCATTTCAAGTATTTGATTAGAAAAATATGGTCACTTTATTTCTGAGTCAGTAATCAATTACCTGAAAAAAAAAGATCATCATGTTTACTTTTCGTAATTATACTCATGGAGAATAAAAAGGTTTTTTATTTTTCTAAACTTTTACAAAATCTTAGTTTCTTCTCATTATAAAGAGAAAAGCATACCTTTTCTGGAAAGGAATAATATACAATAAATACAAATCAGTCTATTCACATGGAAATTCAATACTGGTAACTTACAACTAAAATGATAAAACGTTATTCTGTATAGCAGCCTTGCTTGACAGTTACAAGATATAAAATGATACCCAACAAGAAAGAACACATGAGTCTTCAAAATAAGAGGTTTAAACAAAGAGCATGAACTTCCTAACCTGAAAACATCAGCTTGTTCCTTAGCTGTTGGGCATAGTGGTAGAATGCACCCAAGGTTTGTAGTTCTGTAATTGGAAGTTGCTGTAACAGAGCAATGAAGAGTACTGAGGGCTAGAAGGGATATATCACAAAATTAAACCAGGAGATATATTCGGGACCTTGACCAAAAAGGGCCTCATAGGTCATCTTCACAATCAATCCTTTGTTTCTCAGTAGCCAATGCTGCAGTGCCAGGATTAGGAAGATATGCTTGTGCCTTTTTGCAAGATATACTTCTCTGGCAACAGAGGTATGCTCAAGCTTGGTAATAAGATCGCTTGGCAGACCAGCAAGCAGGGCATTATAGTTGTCTAGCTTGGAGAAGATAAAACCCTGAGCCAGCTTCTCAAATTCAGACAAGGCTACACGTTGGAAAAGTGTAGTTACATTTTTCAAATCTTGGTAGGAAGTCTTAATAATCTGCCCAATGAGATGTTCAAGGGACACTTAAAATTTAAAAAGGCACACAAGTTTCTTAACTGGTAATCTGTTACTAAGTAATATATACCAACTAGATGAAAAGTTGAGGTGGAATTAAGCTTACAGTTGGATCCACTTCACGAATATCTTCATTTTATCAATGTAACTTGAGTGTTAGCATTGGCTGAAGAAATTGTTCATACAATCGGCACAGTTTGGATTGCCTTCATTAACTGACAAACAGATTAGTTTATCTTTTGCACAGAAATGAAAGCCAATATCAAATCAATGATTACTGTGGCCAAAACATGACAAATAAAAGCTGAACCCCCCAAAAAAACAACCCCAAAACAACCCTTTGACAAACACCGAGCATAATTATCCCAATGGAAGACCTGATCTCATCCACAAAAACATACCACTGTCTGACAAACATATCAGATTCAAACCAGTCTGTAATAGTGCCTGACAGAAAGGTTGGCTATTTCCACAAGCTGACCAAAATGTAAGAAGGGAAATTCTGAAGACTCACAGAATTCTTAAATAGGGGTATGCAGCCAAAAACTTTGTATACGGGACAGAGTTTAATTCAGATTTACAACTGACTGTGTCGTAAAAGCATGAAATTCCAAGAGAGGCTCTAGAGGACAGCACAGTTGACAAAAGTAAATGCTGAAATAAAATAAAATTGAAGGAGAAATGGAAGCTGCAGTTTTTTAGGAAATAAATTAAAACTTATGTTACAATAGAACTATAACTTGAAAATCTTAACACGTCTTGCCCAGAAAGCAACCCATTAAGGCACAGATTCAGAAGATACTTAAGTATTTGTTTAACCTTCAGCATGTGCACAGACTCCCTGAAGTAAAATACCATTAAAAGTCAAAAGGACTATTCGTACAAAATTTTTTATATATATATGCTTAAGTACCTCGCTGAATTATAACTTAGCCTAAAAAAATGAAAGTGAATTGGACCAATTATTTCCAAAAATCTCAGGGTCCAAAGAAGACCTCGTTAGCCAAATATATTATGGACAGGGTGAATACAAGCCTTATTGACAGACCATGTTTGTCTTTTTTAAAACATTAAATAATTTTTATTGGTTTGTAAAATGAAACTATAAAATATTCAGTTACTTCTCATTCATTGCAAAGTGAGCTTTCAGTAGTCTCTAGCTACAAAGGCATACTCCATTTTGTTATGTATGGAAGCATAAAAGTACAAAACTATGTATGTAATAATGTTGGTATGTATCAAGTTATCACTAGGTAGTTAGGAGTCTGCCCATTTTTGTAAGATCATTTTAACTGCTGTTGTTAGTGTATCTAGACTGTATTAATATGTTTTCAAATTTGTTGTGACCAATTTAAGTATTGGTACATTTATACCAGGTCTAATACTAAATTAGTTTCTATTTTAGCGTCCCCTGTCTGGCCCTAAAATCACAGAGGCCTGCCTTATTGGTAAAAGGTCATAATATGGCAGGGCTATGGCTGTGAGCATCAATCATCCATCCTGCATATTACAATATAGATAATTTGTTTCTTAGAGCAAAATCTGCTAAATTAAGATATTAAAGATAAGATACACAAGCTTTCTGTGTGTTTGTGTGTTTTGCCACAACCTGTCCCACTGGCATCTGTAGGAGAAAAGTTATGATCAGTGCAGAAAGGCTCCTGGCCTGCTGAAGAAATTACACATTTCTGCTCAGTTTTAGACTTTAAAAAAAAGCTTCCACGTTTGGATTTCCACTTTTGAAGAATCCTATTTAGTTCATTCTGTGATGCTTAAGTAGGGTTGGTATTAAAAAAAGGAAAATAAAATTTAGTTGCTAAAAATACCAATATGCTTTGCACGATTTACAGACTGTGACAGGGTATGTCTATTGATTTTATAGAGTACTTCATTAGTAACAATGTAGATACTGGCTATAGGACTGCAGTACTGAACGATTCTTTCTTTATGTTGGAACACTTAATCATGAACAAATCATATTATAAATCCTAGATGTCACTAAAATTTGGCTAGATATAATTTTAAAAATACATGATCACAGCACTCTCTTCTTTTTTGACTATTATTTGGGGGGAAAATTAAAGTATAATATAATAATATAATATTTTATAATTAATATATAACATCTAATATAATTAGTATACTATAATAGATACATTTAGGAAACATGGCACACTTTGGCCAAAGTATCTATTACAAGAGCTCGCTAAGGCTACATCTACACTTCAGGATTATTTCAGAATAAGCTATTATGGAGGAAATACTCCAAAAACACTTATTTCGGAGTAGCGCGTCTACACTACAGAGAAGCTACCTCAATTTTGAGCCCCAGAAGAGTAATTACTTTCAATGGCCCTGGGGGAGGGACTATTTCGAAATAGCAGCAGTGGAGTGTCCACACTACTGCTATTCCAAAATATCTATTTCAGAAGAGGCATTATTCCTCATGGAATGAGATTTACAAACACCAAAATAAGCCACCTGTTATTTTAAAATTATTTCAAAATAACGGGTTAACTGTGTAGACACTTGCATAGTTACTTTTGTAAAAACGGATGTTATTCGGAAATAACACTGCTGTGTAGACATACCCTAACAAAAGTGTGGTGTAGAGTACTTTTCTATCACAAGCCAGGCACAGAACAACATTGTTAGCTAAAAGTAAGAAAAATATGTTTTGTAACCTGTGCAAAACTACTCTGAAGATCATAGATGATTTGATCTCTAGTACAATCTATTGCTTAACATCAGGGAGCACAAAACATACATGTGAAAGGGCTACCTGGTGTCATTTGAGGCCACTAAAAATGCTTAGTAGTTTACTGATTTACCTGAATGGTACATACAGTGATTTCTACGTTATCTAAGGCTACCTTTAAAAATATTTAAGAGTTTGAGTATTAAATAGGACAAGAGGAATGGACTCATATTTTAATGTTGATAGAGACATACATCTCCAGTCACATTCAATGGAAGGTATGTGTACATGCCTCAACTAACAAAATGAGATATTCACATCCCTTAGGCCTACAGTTCTGTTAATAACAAATATGTCAAAACCTTTTTGCTTAGAAGAGGTGGTAGGACTACATTATTTCTGCACCTACGAATAACCGACTCTCCATATTGGGGATGTTAACTATCGGTTATTTTCCTAGTCGAATATAGGCACTTCCGCATTCCTCCTTTGAAATGTACAAGAGCCCCTGTTGGAATTCCACGTGCAGCCCGGCGCCATCAGGAAGTCCTGCTGACTCCAGGCTGCACGAGAGTGTGCCAGCTTTGAAATGTACAAGAGTCCCCAGCAGGGACTCTTGTGCATTTCAAAGAGGAAGCGCCCTCATGGAGCCTGGGGTCAGCAGGGGACTCAAAGTCCCCCGCTGACCCCAGGCTCCATGCTGCACTGCTGATTTTAAATGTCACATGGAGCCCAGGCTCAGCAGGGGACTCCCTAGCTGATCCTGGGTTCCACAGAAATCTAAGTTAAAAACATAAACACCTTCAGTATACTCCACACATTTTTTCCCTTTGCTTTTTTAATTCCCACATTAACACTGAGATACAGTGTCATTGCATACCAATATGGCTATGTATGCATCTCTTGAAATAACTGAATTAGGTGATGCTTCAGGTCTGGTAAACCTCCCTCTGACACTCATCACCCTGCTGTTTTGGGTCCCCATATGTTGGACTCGTGTACTCTAAGCTTTCTGAGTCCAAATAAAGCTAAGGTACTCCCTGTGGCTTTGGACCTTCTTGGCACACTTTCAGGGTGCAGATTCTCAGTTTTGAACTCCTTTCTAGGAATTGAGAACCCAAAGTCCAACTATTTAGGCCATGCGGCTAGTTGAGGCTCCCTTAGACCCCCTAACAGCTTAAGTACATCTTTCCAAGAACTCCATCCTTGTGATTATTCTGACTTACAATTTGCCCCTTCAGGGATGTGAGAGTTGAGGCACATAACACAGAGATTCAGCAATACCAATCACTCTTTAATACAAGAAATATACAAAACAACATAAAGCAATAAAACATTCTAATGCTTTTTCCTGCCTCAGTTTTCTTTCCCTTCTTGATTGCTCTTTGGAATTACAGCGAAACCTTTGTTATCTGGCACTCTGTTAACCAGAAAACTTTGTTAACCAGCATTGCCCCCAGCCACAATACTGTCACATCTTCAGGCACACAGGCTTTTACCATGATTGACTTAATTTTTTATTTAAGAAATACTAATAACCTTTAACTCAAAATAGAAATGTGAGACCAACTGCCTGACACTACAAAACTACCAATATTAAAAACTTGAGTTTTATTATTATTGTCCATTGGTTTTTCCTAGGTTGATGGGACACTCAGATAACCGGAATTTTTAGATAACCAGAATGCCCTAATCGCCAGGCGTGCCTGATAACACAGGTTTTACTGTAGTTCAGAGTCTTTTAAGGAGGACCCTTTCCTCTTTTCAGTCCCTTCCAAACATGGTTTCTCCTCTGGGATATTGATTCTCTCCTTGCTCCTCCTGCCAAATTTCTGCTTTTACTAGTCTCTTCTTTCCTTTTCCCCAGGAACCTCCAATCTTTTTTTATCAGAGGACCCTTTAATCAGCCTAATCCCGTAATCCAAGTCCCCCAACCATATGATCCAATTGTTTAGTTACCACCTCCTTGAGTTCAGATTTGAAAAACTGGTTGGCCCTGAGTGGTAGACATCTTTGTCCAATGACGCTGCATTTGTATGGATGATCTAAGCATAGGAACCCTCCACTGGCAGCCCTCCTTTTGACTCTGGCCAGTAACAATATGAAGACTTGACAGTAGAGAAGCCAAACAAGCCCAACAATCAAATAAAAATTCCACTCCAACTCTTCTGATTAAGTGGATTTTACCCACAAAAGCTCATGATGATGTAAGCAGGGGCTCAACTACTGCTTGCTATCAGCCAGCTAAAAGGAGAGAGCAACCCTGGGGGTGGGTATGCTCACTCAAATTGTTTAGCTCTGCAAGATAATTAACTGTTAACTGTTGATATGTAAATACAGCTCATGCCAGGAGGGGGAAGGAATCCAAGGTGTGATTATGTAAATCCAATTCAGCCAGGGCTGATGGAGGATCAGTTGTGGAATGGAAAGTGATGTATTGTAACTAATTTGAGATGTTGTGGGGGTCACAAATCATGCTCCCCCTAAATGTGGGAACTGCAAAATATGACACCAGTGCTTCCAGGAGAGACACCATCATTGTAAGAGGTCTCAGATTAACAAGCCTCCCCCTTCCAGAGTTCAGTGTACGGAGCTGGGGAGACGGGGGGGATGGCTTGACCCAGCCTGCTCATGCCTGCCAGGTGTGAGTTGTAAGACTGGTTCAACCTGCCTCTTTCCCCCTTGTTTTAAGGATAGACCTAAAACAGACCCCAGCAGTAGTCTTTTTGCTAGTCCAGTGGGAGCTGGAATCTTTTGCCAGCCTAGATGGTGGCTAAAGAGTTGAAATCACTAAGGGTATGTCTACACTACCACCCTAGTTCGAACTAGGGTGGTTAATGTAGGCAACCGGAGTTGCAAATGAAGCCCGGGATTTGAATTTCCCGGGCTCCATTTGCATATTGCCGGGCGCCACCATTTTTAAATGTCCGCTAGTTTGGACTCCGTGCCCGTGGCTACACGCGGCACGAACTAGGTAGTTCGGATTAGGCTTCCTATTCCGAACTACTGGTACACCTCATTCCACGAGGAGTAACGGTAGTTCGGAATAGGAAGCCTAATCCAAACTACCTAGTTCGTGCCGCGTGTAGCCGCAGGCACGGAGTCCGAACTAGCGGACATTTAAAAATGGCGGCGCCCAGCAATATGCAAATGAAGCCCGGGAAATTCAAATCCCGGGCTTCATTTGCAACTCCGGTTGCCTACATTAACCACCCTAGTTAGAACTAGGGTGGTAGTGTAGACATACCCTAAGAGCTGAAGTCACTGGTTTGGCCTGGAGCCAGACTCCTTGCAGCCAGCGGTTCAGCTGGTGGGAGCAACCAGCGGGCGGCTGGTGGGAGGCCGGTAGGAGCAGTGGCAGGTGGCCAGTGGGGAGGCTGGTGGGAGTGACTGGCAGGCGGCCGGTAGGAGCGGCGGCAGGCAAGCAGCGGAGCGGCTGGTGGGAGCAACCGGTGGGCAGCCAGTAGGAATAGCGGCAGGCGGAGCAAGCAGACCTCAGGAGCAGCCCAAAGGTGGCATAGCCTCAGGCTCAAGGAGTGGAGTCAACAGGATGATGTGTCAGGGTCTGCACTGACTGGACAGAGCTGTAAGTGGGGCGTTTGAAGTGGGGTATGGAGAAAGTTTGGGTAAGTGAATGGAACCCTTACCTTGTTGGACTAGTGAGCCTGAGAGGCAAAAGACAATGCTCAATCCTTTTTGAGCTGGGACAGTCACTCATGCGGGAGGGGGTTATGAACACTGCTTGTGGTATTTTCCCCAGTTAGTGCCATGTGACTTCCCTCTCTCTCTTTCTTTCTACACTCAGACTCTGTGCTTGCGAGTGGGGAAGCATTCCCTCTCAGAGGTGCACAGGGATGTGAATTTCCCAGGCTACTGGGTGAGGGCTCGAGCCGGTTCTGTGTGAGATGGACACCTAGATATTGAACCCGGCCCTGGTTGTTGCCAGCCCTACCCGGCAGAGGGGTTACAAGTCTATATATTTTTGTTAGTTTCTAAGGGCACGTCTACACAGCAGGGCTAAAGCCGAAATAAGCTATGCAACTTTAACTACGTCAATTGTGTAGCTTAAGTCGAACTAGTTTATTTCAGCTTTTGGCACTGTCTACACCGCAGGAAGTCCAAGGAAGAGCACTCTTCTTCTGACTTCCCTTATTCCTCGTAAAATGAGGGTTATGGGTGTCGGAGTAAGAAGTCCTCCAGCTTGACATTATGTCAAAATAACTTCTTTTAGTGTAGACACAGACTATGTTATAACACCAGTTATTCTGAAATAACACTGCTGTATAAATGTACCTTATGGTGCCACAGGACTACTAATTGATTCAAAGAGACTTTGCAAAGAGATATAGATACACAGAAAGTGTCCCCAATTTCAAACAGAATTAATAAACTATGTGTTACAGCAGTGGTCCCCAACGCGGTGCCTGAGGGCACCTGCTGAGTGATCAGGGATGGCCCCGGCCCCACCCCTGGGTGTGTGGCGCATGGGCCGTGCTAGCCCCTGGGCGTGCAGCGTATGGGCATCCCCGCCCCCGGGTGCACAGCGCAAGGGCTGTGCCGGCCCTGGGCATGCGGCGTATGGGCATCCCCGCCCCTGGACACGCAGCACAGGAGTGATGCCAGCCCCGGCAGCGTGGTGCATGGGTGGCACCGGTAGCAGGCACACGGTGCGTGCGTGGCCGAGCCCCCAGGCGCATGCGCGGCCCCGCCCCTGGGTGCCCGGCATGTGAGTGGCCCCGCCCCTGGGCGCCCGTCAGCCCCAAAAGGTTGGGGACCACTGTGTTACAGAGATTCCAGAAATCAGCCCAGAGGGCCTCACTGCTCCTCTACAAATGTTTTGTTTTTCTCTTTCTCCTTATTTTTCACTGCCTTGCAAACACATAGTAAATGAACTTGTTTTGTTTGGGTTTTGACCACTTTAGAAGGTTAATTCAGTAAAACTACAACAGGTCATTACACCAAATAGGAAGTACTCTAAAGTTAATAATAATACACTAACATTGCCTTTTCAAAACCTGTGAATAACAATGAAGTGAAAATAATCATCTGAAAATCCGTTTGCACAGACAGTATTACCAGATTGTGTACATTTCTAAATCTTAATTTTTCAAAATGAATAAGAATCCAGCTAGGAATAATCATATTACTACAAAAACTGTGCAATAATAGGCCCAGTGTTGTATGACTTATTCCACAAAACTCCAACTACGTCCTATAAAGTGGTATTAGATAAAACATTGCCTGATCACGTTTCATTCCATCCTGCATTATTCTATGACATAATGGAACCCGATAATTCAGCATGAAATATATTGCATTAAGTAACTATTAGGACTACGTTTTAACTGCTGATTTTAAAGTACTGAAAGATTTATAACTGTAAATTAGAAAATATAATATCTTCATATTAAAGCTTTGAGCTTCAGCAAGCCATTTCAAAAAGAACAAGCAATTAACTTTTCCTTGCATGAAGATGTTTTAAAAATATAATATTAAACATCACCTGAAACTCAAATTCTGCCCTCAGGTAAAGATGAAAGAAAATAAACTCTCTTTATTAATGACTTATCTCTTGTTGATGTTATTATGTCTTGTTGACTTATGTTTTGTCAGAGTATCTGACAAATAATTATTGGGCAAAGTGATATGAATTTCTAAAGATATCAGTGATAGAAATTCAAACCATCCAGACCCATTATTTATGTATAAATAAAAAAGTGAAGAGCAATACATATAGTCAAACATATTCTTTTATGAAAACAAAGGGTTTTTTTAGGGCTAGCACTGATGCAGGGGAAAGGTACACAGAAGTTCTAGCATTAATGTTTAGTTTTACGTATTTTTAAATTACTTGGTAGAATTAATGCAAGTGTCCTTTCTATTGTATATCCATGTGCACATGCACACATTATAACTTAATGCAATCTGTATATGGAGAACATTAACATACATACACATACTTCCCTCCCTTGATCTGTCAAGGCAGCACTGTGCACTATTAACTCCTTGGAATCCTGACATGACATATGCAACATTTTACACATTCCTACAAGTATTCAGTCTCCAAATAATATACAAACTTTAATGTCTTTTCTAACATGTCCTTTATACTATACCCTCAAGCAAATTTGTTTGTCTAGTCAAATTACTAGAGCATGCTGTCAAATATGAGTAAAAAGAACATGTTATTTGTTGCATGTTAATTTTTTGTTTTATTTTTTAAAGAACAGTCAAGAGTTGAACATAAGAAAACTTTCTCAAAAAATGTTGCAGAGGTGACTTTGTCTAAGCAACGTATGGGATTCTTTCCAAAAAAAGTAAACTGAAGATCAGAAAAGACATATAGTCACTGAAAATATAAACTGCATGAGTAAATCACAACTATAAGCTGCCTAATATTTTCTCTGGAATTCAGGTGCCTAATTAGCATTTCTCATAGCATGATTAAAAAGTAAAATTCCGTGGGACAGAACTTAGATGCCTCGTTTAAAAGATTGTATTTACAGTGAAGAGCAAATGAGCAACTCAGTAGCAAAATTAGCTCTCAAAATTTTCTCTTCCTTTCCATCATCAAACTGCAATTCATTTAAAAACTAAGAGTTCTCTTCCTCTTTAGGCAGTGAGTTGTTAGAAACAATATCCTTCAGAAATGGAAAGAATACTGGTAAATTTTGATCTCTGGCAGAAAGTGGTGAGTGGGTGAAGGAAGGAAAAACAAGCCGCTGGCATCTGATGCAGAAGAAAAAAGAGATTCACAAAAGGGACAGGTTCTGGACACGAGGGGAAAAGATACCTATTCAGAGCAGGGGACCCAGCGTGAGTTGAGACTGAGCAGTTCCAGATCGTGCTGGGTCCCAGACCGCTGCGCCTCTACCTTTTAAATGTACTAAGAGCCTAGTGGCTCTTAAATGTAGTAAAAAGCAGAGCCGCAGCATTCTGGGACCCAGATCAGTCCCAGCTCGCTCTCCCCGCCAGGAACTATCCCCCTTATCATTTGACTGAGTAGTCAATGGAAATTCCATCAACTACTTGATTAGCTTATTAATCGCTACTGAATATCCCTTCAAGGGAATGGTTTATTTAGGCATGCAATCATTCAAGTTCTTGACATTCCTAAACCTGTGCATCTGATTCCTATTGCACACCCTTCTTGCAGCCTTGGAATATTTCCCCTATGTTTTGCCCCTTTGAATATGTGGGGTAGTGATTAGGGTTGCCAGATGGTTTAATAAAAAATACCGAACATCCCCCCTCCAAAAAAAAACACCGGGGAAAAATTCTGTTGGGGAGGGGGGGGAAGGGGGAGACCAAAGTTGTTGAACAAAAAAAAGTACTCAGAGTTATTAAGCAAAAAAACAAACAAACAAACAAAAAACCACCAGCATTAAAACAGCATGGCCCTTTCAGTGCATGCAGAGTCAGAATAAGGATAGGAGGAGCAGGGGAACAGTTGAGTACTAAGACCCAGGGAAGGCATTGCTTCCCCTTGGTCTTTAGGATTTTTGCGGGTGGCCATTTTGCTTTCTTGATCAAGCCAGAACGCAGCTTCTCTGCAGAACCAGATAAACAGGGGACCCGGGGGGCGAGATCTGGAGGGGAGGGGAGGCCAGGCCCAGTTGTCAAGTGTGTAGGGTTGACAGGTGTCCGGTATTTTCATCTCTTGGCAGGGGGAAAAAAACAGAAAATACCAGAATTTTTTTTTACCGGATAGGAGGCAAAAAACCCGGACTGTCCAGGTCAATACCGGACACCTGGCAACCCTAGTAGTGATCAAAAACGTCCTTTTTTACTGAAGGAAAAACAAATTTTAAACTTCTGAGATTTCTGCCTCCAACTACTAGACTAGAAAGAGCATAACCAAACCATCTAGAATTACACTGAAAAATGATAAGAGAATCAGCAATATACAAATTCAAAGATTAGAAGCAGTCAATTTGAATAGATTTGTTAATCCTGATGATCAGGTATAGACTCTTACAGTTTCACTTCCAAATTACAGGTTTAAATTTGGTCCAGATTGGCCAAAATCCAATGAAGCAGAACGGCAGCATTACTTATTTAATTCTCCAGACGTCCAGGTTATCACATAGCCTCAGTAAGTACTTAGGACACTTTCAAAAGAAAAACAAACAACACTGACTTTGTGCACATCAGAAGGCACCACATAGGCTTCCCAAAGTCAGCTAAACTCTATTACAGAAATTAGACAGGACCTTCATATTCATTTTTTTGTGGAGAGCCACTGTTAAGGCTTCACAGAAACAGAGGATAGGAGTATGGACACAATACATTGTGCTGATGTTTCACCATATCCACATTTATTATACATTTTCTTCTTCTTCTCTTTGAACCCAATTCAATTAAAACTGGCTGCATCAAAATACACGACAGGTTTCTTTGTAGAAGTTCAAATATACAACGTTTAAGGTCAGAAAGGACCATTAAAACACCTAATCTGTCCTCTTGAGTATCAGAGGGAATTAAATTTCATCCCCATTACCTCTGGTTTGAGCCCAATTACATCTAACTAAAGCTATCTTCCAAAAAGGCATCAGTCTTGATTTTAAGAGACTGAAAGAAAGAATTTGCCTTTTTCCTTGGTACTTTGTACTAAATTAAAAATTTGTGCCTAATTTCGACTTTATCTAGATTCTGCTTCCAGCTATTGGTTCAAAGAAATTAGCCTTTCTCCAGAAGATTAAGTAGCCCTTTTAGTATACAGTATTTTCTCCCCATGAAGATATTTATACATTGTGACTGAATGACTTCTCAGTTTTCTTTCTGATAAACTATGCCAGCTAAAATCTAAATGTATTCCATTTGACACAATAAAGTTTCAGCAGTCATTGCTTAGAGTAGATGAAAAGAGTTCTTTAAAAAAATCCTGATGTCCTGCCACTAGTGACAGCTACATAACCATAAAATGAGCTGCCAGAATGTTAGCTTTTTTTATTTATACATTTTAAGCTTATGTCTTAAGTGATTTTTCACTCTGCAGACAATACGCAGTAAAGGTGTTGGTCATTAACCTCCTAAAGCTCTTTCTTTGGATGGATTCCATGTATGGCCATGACGAATCCATCAGATATTTGCACTTCGGCCTACTTCAGGGGTGGCCAACCTGAGGCTCTTGGGCTACTTGTGGCTCTTGCTCACAGAAATGTGGCTCTCAGGGTTACGGCTCGTTCAGAGCCGCATGCCTGCTTTGTGCACGCGTCCCAATTCCTGGAGGGAGAAGTGAGTGGCTGTGACAGTGGCAACTCTGGTGAGACCCAGGCATTGGGTTAGAATGGGAGGGGCCTGGGAGTGCCTGGTTCTGGGGGAGGGCATTGGGTTAGAGTGGGGGGAACTGTGAGAGCCTGGGTCTGGGGGAGGGGGAGAGCATCGGGGGTGTCTGGCTCTGGGGGAGGGATGTGTGGCTCTTTGCACTACTATCCACAGCTCTTTTGGTTCTTTGTGTCTATCTGGTTGGGCACCCTTGGCCTACTTTATATCTGTAAGTATCAAGGAGGAAAGAGGTGCCTGTCTTCAGATCCATAGAAGACCAAGCAGTGGAGGAGAGACAACTAAGTTTTGCAGCTGTTATACAAATAGATTTTCATTCTCCTGAATCAAGATGAACTTTAGTGGCAGGTGAGTTGAAGAGGCCCAAGGCAGCACTCCTTTGGCAAAACTGCAGCCCTCCAAAATGCTACAATTTAAAGCATTTAACTTATTCCAATAATCATGGTATGATATATGTTCAGAATATTTATACAGTTTACATTAGAAAGAGGAAATACCTGAAACTTGTGTGTTTATACCAGGAACCTTGTTTAATAACTGTTGCTACAGAAGGACAGTTTGACGTTAAACTGATGTGACTTGTGCCAAAAAAAAATGCATTAAATATAATGCTAACATTTTGTTTACAACCCTTGGCTTTATATTTTGATGACTGTTGTACTTGCGTAAAGCAATGTTGCAGGAAAAATGTTTCCACAGAGTAACTATCTTTTAAAAAATAACTTATAGTGGAAAAAATTTTCCATGAAAAATGAGATTCTGCTAGAATCTCATTTTTGCTATAATTCACTTCCACAATTTTATTTTCTTTATACCTGTAGCTAGTTTTCCTTCTATAATTCTTAATGGACGAAGACACTGATGACATGAGGTACTTTGTACACTCTTTCTAAAAGTACCAATCCTCTTTTTCATTGACCAGTCCATGCAAAGGAAATATAGGGGTGATTTATTTGTTATAGTACAAGTCAGGACTAAACAAAGGCAATTCATTCACAATAAAACAAAGTTAGTGATGAATTGAAGAAAAGTAGTCTCCTTCTTGTTAAAAGGGCAATCTTAACTTCTACAGAAACTAAGAAAAATTATTTAAAATAAACAGAAGATAAGATGTTCATAATCTAGTTTTAATTTGTTTTTTAAAAGTTGGCAGATAAGCAAAAATATTTCCCTAATCCGTAGCCATTTGCAAAGAGTAGTTTGTATTTTTTCCAGTGTGTAAAGTGCTATCTTCTGCTAGTTACTCAATTTTAATTCTTTCTCCTTGGCACATTTTTTCCATAAAATGTATTTATTATATTTTTTCTCCAAATTATAAGTAATTAAAGTGATGTACATGAGAATCACTGTTTAGGTGAACTTGTGAAGTGTTGTGGCAAACAATATCTCACTGTAATCAAAAAGATGTTTTGATAATGTGAAAAACAAAATCAATACAGAAGAAATGTTCTTTTTGTTCAAAGGTGCTGTGTTTTGAAAATATTGCCATGTAGCATTTATGGTAACAGCTGTATAGTTAAACTTTAGGCACAAACTGAACTGCAGAGGATCTGCCGCATAAATAAAATTCCCATGGCAACTAAATGTGCTACTAGATAACAGAGAAAAAAGGATTTATGTGTTTGCTGAGCTGACTTGCCCTAAAGGAATTCTCCAGGCAAATGCAGGCCACCTGCCACATGTTATATTAAGCACAGCCTTCTGGACTTATTTTCAAATCTACAGCAAAAAGGTCCAACAACTTTTATTTGAAAGTTTCATTGTTCCTTATTCCCATCTCTTCCAAAATAAACAGTTTGTTCTTCAATATGCTTCCTATATCTTGAAGCAAATGATTACTAAAATCCCTCAAAGTGATCAATCATGCTGAATAATCACATATAATATATGTTCTATTACAATTTAGAAAATAAACCATTAAAACACTGATTTCTCCCCTGCCTTCCTTCACAAAGGGTATGCTGTGTTTAAATATTATATGGGAAATATTTGGGTCATTAACATACTACTTTTATATAACTCACAAATAGATCATTCACTAGCTTGTACATCAAAAGGGCTTTTTTTCCTCTCCCCTTCATATTCAGAGAGAGGGTATTTTTCAAATTAAAGTAATACTGGACTTCATCACTAAAACAAAAGCAATTACTGTTTGGAAATGCTGAATGTTGGAATATTGTATTGGGAAATCTGAAGGCCACACAAATATCTACAGGTGGAGAAAAATACAGCCATATCGTAGGCAATAGACAAACTTATTGTTTTCAGACTGCTAGTGGTATCACTAGATTATCAAAAAGCATAAGAGATATATTTTGAATAGTATATTCCTTGAAATTTCCAGCTATTGACATTTAAGTAAGAAGCTTAAGAAACTGTGTTCCAAAATCATACTTCCCAAGGGATAAAACTCTCAAATAAACCCAAATCTACTTTTTGCTGCACTTTCCTTCCCTCAGGCAAGAAGGGCTTGTGGCCTTTTCAAGAGGGACAGAGGACAATTGACTCCCGACAGCACAGAGCGAAAGGATCTGTAATGAAAACGTGCCCTATTTCCAAAGATTCTGTGAATCCATGTGGCTGACCCCATGGCCTGCATCAGAGGTCATGCTGCCAGAAGTTCTCTCTCTAAAGCTACACCAAACAATACCTTCCCACAGCCTCTAAGGGAGGGGGAAGATGTAGGAAAAAAGAGAGGAGCAGCATTGACTGTGATGTAGATGTTCCCTTTTCCTGTTAGCGCAAAACCATACAGTGTGGAGTGCTCATTCCCCATCTCTACTCTGGTCTGGCCTTCTTATCTCAAATTCAATCTGCACTAGGGACCTCAAACACAGTCCACTGAAGTTTGACCAGGCTTGACATCAGCTTGGTGAGGCTTCTGCCTGCTCCCCTGGCATGGGAAGATGTACATCACAGAATGCCACTACCTTTTATTTCGATTGCTTCCCTCCATGCAAAAAATTACACAAGTATTACTAATATTTTGACAAAAAAAGAAGAGATTCATTTATTTTAACAAACTATAATGCTGCAATGGGCCACCACAACTTATCTCCACTTGGGACATTTGTAAAATAAATCATGTCACTGTTGGAAAAGGGTGGAAGGTGAAAAAATATGACTTAGTTGTAGTTGTATGAATACACCAAAGGAAAACCTGATGCAATCTATGTTGGTATTACATGCAAGCTCACAAAATAAATCAAATAGCTTATACCGCAACATTATTCAGGCTGTTTCCAGGGAATACATTTCTGTATGAATTTATTACTACAAACTGTTTATATTCTCTAATGAATCAAATCCGATTTTTTTTTAAAAGACAACTAATGGACAAGCATAAGTTTTACTTTAACTTGAGCTTTGTTAGATGCCATCATACAAAGTACTCCACCAACAGATATGACAAATGTATTTTATATTTCAATGTGTCAAGCCATTTCAATGCTCTGGAACTATGTTGAAGCTGGCAGGCAAGGAGACTATATTAAATTTTTCTCTGGAATTGACTTCAATTCTGTACTGAATTATTGGAATTTTAGTGACCCTAAAAAAGCCTGTCAAAAATAATATTCAACACAGTTTTCAAATCTAATGCACTATTACACATACTTCATATAAAATAATATACTTTCAATATAAACAAACCAGTCAAGAATAACATTCTATTTGTACTTGTAATTTTAGATATATTTTATATTGATTTGTCACAGCAGATTTTAAATGTACTTGCTCCTTTAGAAAAAATTCAGAGGCTACATTTTGTGATTCCATATCTTTGTTGTGGATTTGATAGTGTTACAGGCTGTTCTGAAATAAATCAAATAACATTTACCACAGGACAGCAAATACATAAATAGCTATTTCAAAGCTTACGTTTTTCAAGACTCTCATATTTCTGCATATCACAAAATTCACCGAATCACCAGAAAAACAGTTGCATTTGAAAACCAATTAACTCCTTCCCACTCCTGAAGCCCACTGCAGTGCTCTGGCTGTACTGCATTATACAAAAACAATGTATCTAGTTATTTAAATAAACTTTTATTCATTGTTTATACTTTTCTTTCATGCTTCTGTGTCTTCAACAATAGTTTTACTATCATTTGTAATAAGACATTTCAGAAATAAACTTTCCATTTTCTTGCCCACTAATAATTTGCACCCATTTTCTACTGTTGTTTTCCTGATAATATGAAATACTGGATGCTCATCATGGAGAAGTGCATAATGCTGCATCTAGTGAAGACATATGCTTTCATATCCACGGATTTGATGGAAGCTCAGAAGTCAAAAAATCTTTGTCTGTTTGAGTTAAATAAGGGAATTCGATTGTACATCATAGCACAGGAGGAGGCATGGTTAAATTTATAGCAGCTTGGTAAGCAACACAGAGAGCCTATCAGCAGCTTTACTATATGACAGACCCAGAGGCAACTAGAGAGCTGTCAGCACAACTGCCTGTGATGCTCACAAGGGAAGCAATAGCCAATTATGTCCCATGACCCACTACTAGAGAAAACAGTGAGAAAGTGAACAAATCAACAGCTGTTTTTAAAGGCCTTTTGGAGAAATCGTGAAGTTTGAATTTTATTTAACAAAACATGCTTCTCTCTTTCACTTAACTTTTAAGAACTGGGTTGAGGTTTCAATGACTTAACACAGGAGCAGTGTTGGCAAGTCCAAGCGTTGCCAAGATAGATACAAATATGGGTGAAATATATATGAAAATGTAGCAAGGCTACAATTTATTTGCAACTGCAAAGAAGTATTGGCTTTTTAACTAAAAAAAAACCCAGGAATAGGAGCCAAATCTCTACCTCTGCTACAAACTTTCTACCTGAGGTTTGAGCATATCTCCTAAGGTATGTCTACACATTAACTGGACGAAGTAATTCCAGTATGGACAAATGCATTTGAACAGAGCTAGTATGTATAAAGTGTAAGTACAGTAAGGGGCTGCAGGAGTTTGGGCAGTGGTTTGGGACAGATGTCCAAGAATGTGTACCCATGAGGTTGGATGGGAGAAAGATGTACCAGTGCATCAGACTGACATTATGTGTTACTCAGGTAAATCAGATATTAACAGTGAGAAAATGAACGAAGTGTGACTTAAATAGCTGAAGATGGGAGATTAAACATTAGCCTCTCACCAAAAAACCCCACTTCCACCACAAAAGAAACAGAAGTAATTGACATGCTTGTTTTAACTATTCTGAATTCAAAACACAAGTGAATTGAATATGAGAGAGCTTAATTGAATGCAGATGCAATGTTTCAAGATGATGACTCTGGCCAGCTTTACAGTACTGTGATCACAATATTTGTGGGGTTAGAGGAACATAGCAAACACATGATGTTCTACAGGAAGGTTACAACCAGTTTTGTTGAGCAAGCAGCAGGGGGGTTGCTAAGACTGCCCTTGAAAAGCCTTCAGAAACTGAGGGGAACTTTTAAAGTTATTGTATAAAATATTAAACGAGACACATTTAAAGGCATCAATCCTGCAAACACTTATGCATGGGTTCAAATTTAACTATATGAGGAATCCCATTGCTATCAATGGAACTGTTCATACATTAAAGTTAAACGTGTATGCAAAGGTTTGCAAATTTAGGCACCAATTATTTTTGTGACCCAAGTCCAAAACGATACCGGGGCTTCTAAAGCTTATGAGCCAAATTCTTCACTGATGTCAATAAGCTTGCATGAGTGTAAGATAGCAAAAGAGGATTCTGTCTCTCCCCTTCTGTTATGTATCTTTGTTAAAGTCAATTGCATACCCAGGAATAAAAGGGGTGAGGGTTTTTGAAAAGCTGGTCTAAAAAAGAGCAGAAACAGCAATCAAGAGGGGAAAATAAATATATGAAATAAAAAGGCAGACATATTTTCTTGAAAGTAAGATGACTACACTTTTGCTTTGGAAATTACATGGGGCATATATTTGCTAGATTGTAATGAAGCACCAACTTTTCTAATTATTTTGGCCCAGAGTATTATCTGTGGAGCTGCACACAAGGGCCCAGCTCCTTTGGATTTCCTCTTTACTTGAGTAGTGAGAGGGGT
Organism: Pelodiscus sinensis; assembly: GCF_049634645.1. Taxonomy (NCBI): domain Eukaryota; kingdom Metazoa; phylum Chordata; order Testudines; family Trionychidae; genus Pelodiscus; species Pelodiscus sinensis. Next base: position 49,766,313 of record NC_134714.1, read on the forward strand.
GGCTGCTTCCCCTGCATCTCATCTTCCTATGTCTTAACCCATATAAGATGTTTAATGGTGTTAAGGAAGTAAGTGGGAAGAAAACACAGGACGGATGGGGACACTGTGCGCATCCACCTCCTTTTCAGGAGCCCAGGCCTGCAGTCTAATGAGAGCTTTAGAGAGCCTCGGCAGATAACTTGAACAAAGAGAACCCCTTGAAACTGTGGCATAGGAAGCTCCCTTAGCACAGTTTCACCTGACTTCTGTTGCCAGTAAAGGTTAAAAGAGGAGGAGGAGAGGAAATAGAATGGATGCAAAGAGCCTCTATCAAAATATCTTGGGCCTCTAGCAGATACCCCACGATTGCCATGGATCTTAGAAGATTGAGGGGTTCTGCAGTGGAAAGGACACGTCCTTTAAAAATTCCATGAAGGTAAATTCATTAAGGTTCTTGTCCCTTATCACGAGGTCTTTCATATAGCAGAAACTCTGGCCTTTTAATAACATATTCTTGAATGTTTTCAATGACAGACTAGTCAATATTTGTTACTATGCTGTAGCTATCAGATTACATCCAAAAAGTGTCCCCATTCTTCTAGCGCTCCCTAATTTCAGGAACGGGTGCTGATCAATATTTCTCTAAATAACAAAGGATGTTCAATATGTATGTCATTTTTGAGACTGCATCAATACCAGCAACTTACAACCTGTCTAATAACTCAAGACTAATGAAAATTAGCTGTTGCCATGTCTGGTAATTAATCTGGATATTATCTATCACTGCCCAAGTTATAACAACAAGGGACAGTTTTTGCCATGCTGTCACAATACACGTGAATCTGTGTATTTAATCTGTGAATGAGCAAGACTTTCTTTTTAACCTTTACTCAGATTATTAAATGGTAAAACACCATCGTCCTCTACAATTGTTTCAAGTAATCAAAAAGTTTGAAATACTGTATATTGGGAACATTAAGAGTATCTTTTATTCTCGGAGCAAGCCATAGAGCATCTTTTAATTTACAACACTCAAGGAACTGGAATTTTTAATGACAAAAATGTGTCTTGGTCTTATCTGTATGCTTTGGGGGTTCAAACAAAGCTGCAAAATCCTTACAAATCAATTTGGGGGAGGCTTACATGTTTTGGAAGTATGCACATTATTCAAAGCCAATCAATGGCTGCAGTTAGACTTTCAACTCTGTGACTCAGCTATTATACAGATGTTTTTGGATGCTACCAGGGAGATCTTTGCTACTTTCCCTTCTGTGTTTCCTGAAAGAGACTAAACAAAGTCACTGTTCCAAGCAACATCAACAATGTCAAAGTCTTCCTTAACATCCTGTAGGCATGCACGGGAGGATGGGGTGGGGTGGGGTGGGGGCGAGGTTACTGTAGGAGAACAACCAAATGACAAGCCCTCACTGCTAGTCTTCACTGCTATCTTCACTGCTTAGTCATGGGTATTTGTAGTAAATGTCTTGGACAGGTTTACATCAGGCAGTAATCACTATTCGCAATGATTCACGTGTCAGTTACAGAACTGCTGCTCTGGGAGTACTTGTGTTACCCACCAGCTCTGTGATTCTTGGGAAACCAGAACATGGTCACCTGTCAGCCTTGTGCTCTTGAGGAGCCAGGGAGTGACATTCATGGAAAACCATTCCCCTCCTTCAGGCCTCTGCTAGAATCAAAGACAAAGCAAAGAAAAGGCCGGGGAAGACATACCTAGCTGCTTCAGACAAGGGTGATACAATTAAGGAAACACCCCAACCTCATTTACATTAAAGATGGAACAGAGGGACATCTCATTAGCATACAGAATGGAGAGCAGCTCTTCCAAGGCAGGAACCGCACTGAACTATGGGACACCGAAAGCAGAGAAGCACTGCCTGATGGGAAATTCCTGCTCCAGATGCTAATGAACCTAAGCCTGCTCACACCCAAATTAGTCATTATCAGACCAATTTAGTAACGATCCTATTGACATCTAAAATACTGAAACTGCCTAGTTGCATTGTGAGCTCGTTCAAGGAACATCACCCATAACCAGGGGTGATCAGTCTCTATTGTCTCTCCTCTTTCTCTTTGAACTATCTCTATAAAACTCCTATCCTTGCCCCAAGAAAACTGTTCTGATACCTGGACTTAAACTGCATCAGTTCCATTGAGACTTCTTCATCTCCTGTCTGATCGTACTGGGGGCTCTGTCCTGCTTTTCTCCTGCCCTCTGGACCCCCGGCTACCATCATCATCTGGGAACCCCGATCAGTGCAAGCTCCGTGGAGTGGTGAGGTCTCTCTCTCTCTCTCTTTCTCTCTTTCTCTCAACTATCTCTCTAAGCATAGCCTCCTGACCCTGCCCTGTGTAAACTGTTATATGGTTACCTAACATTTGTAATCAGCTTCAATTTAGATTTAATAATATTGTAACTGTTTGATATCTATTCACTACTCAGAAATAAGTCACTTTCATTGTTAAACACGTTGCTTCTCTCTCCTTCTTTCTCTTTTGCTCACTCTTCCTTAAGGGGTGTTGTTTTGGCTTCCCCATTCGCTCTGCAACAACGCTTCTTGTACCCAAGCAAAAGATCCCTGTAGTGCCCAAAATCCTGTGGGGTTTGCTCATCGTGTGGTTTACCTGTGAATGACTGTGGTGTGAAAGTGGGGATAGGGGGTGCTGAACCTGGGGGCTTATGAGGATGGCAGCTTAAAGTGCTGTTTAATCCAGCCCACGGAGTCCAAAGGCACATGAGGGTGCAGTGTGGCATTGCTGTGAAACCCAGCCAGCTGAGTCCAGGGACATATGAGGGGGTCAGCTTGTGAGTGCTGAGTACCCAGTCCTCTCAGATGTGCTCTGATTAGTAGGTGAGAGTGTCTGTGTGTGTTGCTAAGGTGGGAAGAACCCCATCCTGAGGAACCTAGTTCCTGCAGGAGAGCTCCAGTGGGAGGGGGAATTGGCAGCAGGGAGAATTCAGCTCCATATGAGAGCCCAAGTAAGCACCAACAGCACACTGATAGAACTGTTAACCTTCCTCCAGTCCCATAAGGGTAACCCTGATAAATGAGCATACTCCAGAGTATTGGGCAAATCTGATAACACTTGTCTTCCTGCTCTCTGTCAGTTCAGGTCCTACAGTTGTTCAACTTAATCTTGAATTTCTCCTTTTAGATCCATGAGGATATGTTTTCAGTGATACCTTAACATAGCTTATAATTTTGTGTAGGCACATGACAGGTTTCACATACACAAACTGTTTCTGAATGGACAACATCATCTCATCAGAGAGTGCTGCATAAGAGAACAGCAAGGAGAATCACCCACCCCACAAGCTACCACAGAGTTTCACTCAGCAGCTTCTAGTCTAGCCTCATTGCTGGAGTAATCTGAAACTCCCTATCAATCCTCAATGTAGGAGGGCTGGGTGATGGGTGTAGGGACAGAACTTCTGGTGTGAACGCAAGCCATTTGTGCCAGAGGGCTACAGGAGAGTGTGGGGGGCAAATATATCAGCCACGGATTAAATAGATCCTATTCCCAGGGTAAACTAGCAAGAGCTAACATGGAAGTGAGTCAGACTAGTAAGAACACCTGGGGCCAATTTAGAACCAGTTGAGTTCAAAAGAGCTCATCTTCTGTTAGTTCAGTGTGCACAAGGAGTCGCAGGGAGAAGGAACTGTGGAGAATCTGGGAGGAACAAGCAAAAGTAGGTACCAGAAGGAATAACTTGTGGTAAGGAAGGTGTGGGAGAAAGCCATGGGGATGTGTTCCAGAAATTCATAGCTGTCACACAGCTGATACTAGAGACATTACAGGCAGCTACTATCACAGGATCCCCAGGCTGGAAGGCAGTGTATAAGGCAGGCCCAGGTCCCCCCTACCATCAACTCCCTATCTGTGTACTAGAAAGAGACTTGCTTTGGAACAAGGGTTTGTTCTCCCCTGTACCACTTGGAAGGCCTACAGAGATTATGAAGTTTGTTTTCTCTTCTTTTTCCCATGCTGGCCAGTGATGAGAGTAGCTCAAACAAACAGCAAGCTGGTGACTAAATAAAGGGCTACTATGAGCCTCGGAGTCAAGTAATCCACCTGAAAGCGCGGGACCCACCAAGACTGAGGAGGAGCTTTGTCACGCCATATAAACCAAACTATGCATAAGCGAGGAACAAATTTTGCTTCCTAATTTACACAGTAAATCACAGTGTTTTTATGCACTGAAGATTTTCCAGACCAGAGGAGAAAGCATGATTTTCCTCATTTTGCATGTAATTTCAGTGTGTGAGCGATCACCTCATCTCCAGCATAATCACAGCAGGTACAGGGTACCAGAAGACATTCTTCTTGATTTTTTTTAAAAGAGACATCTGCTGCCCTTTATGCTATTTTAAAAGATTATATATACCACACATAGCTGTTAGTACAACTGCCATCAACAGTTCATCTGCTGTGAAAAAGAAAAAGATACAGTGGCTCTTCTTCTGCAACAGAGGGAAATATTCAGGATGTACCATGCATGTCACTTTACTGAGCTTCCTAAAAATATGCCTTGTGCGATAGAAGGCTACGTCTAGACTGCAGGCTTCTTTCGGAAGAAGCTTTTCCGGAAGAGATCTTATGAAAAAACTTATTCCAAAAGAAAGTGTCCACACTGCTAAAGTGCATCGAAAAAGCAATCTGCTTTTTTGAAAGATAGCATGCATTCAGTGTGGATGCTATCTTGCATTTAAGCTGTGATTACTATGGATGGAGTGGCCACCGGGGCACCTGTGCTTTTTCCTCTTTCCTCTTCTTTTGAAAGAACTTCCTCTTCCCCGTCCCCTCCACCCCCCATCCACAGATGCCTTTTTCCGAAAGAGCAGTTTCAGAAAAAGGCTGCTTCCTCATAGAAAGATGTTTACCAATGTTGGGAAAACCCCTCTGTTTTTTCGATTTTTTCAAAAGAATGCAATTGCAGTATGGATGTAAATGACTTTTTTTGGAAAAACGGCCATTTCCAAAAAAAAAAACGCTGTAGTGTAGACATAGCCGAAAAGGGGGCAGGCACCAGGCCAATAAAACTTTCCTCACAGAAAAATACAGACACCATCCCTGCATCCACAGTTCTTCCACAGCTCACCCATATCCCCTTACGGCAGCAAGGCTTCCTTAAAAGACACAGGGCTTCCTACAATACTTGTTCATCACACCGTATAATCCCAAAAGACTGTAATTCTCTGCTAGTAAGGAATTCCACATGTTGACAGTGCATTACAGAAAAAAGTACTTCATTGTGTTTTTTAAACATGCTGCTTATTAATTCATTGAGGGTGCATCTACACAGCAGGACTTAACTCAAAATAAACTATGCAAATTGAGCTATATCAATTATGTGGCTTATTTTGAAATTGAAATTGGAAGCATCTACACTGCACTTATTTCAAAATAGAGCACTCTTCCTCTGACTTCCCTAACTCTTCATACAATGAGGGTTACAGGAGTTGGAGTAAGAAGTCCTCCAAGTTTGACAGTCTTTCGACATTATTTCAAAATAACTGCCTGCTGTGTAGATGAGGACTAAGTTATTTCGCAATAATGCTAGTTATTTTGAAATAATGTTGCTGTGTAGACGTACCCTGAGTGACCCCAAATGTAAGATGGTAAACAATGCTCTCTCATTCACTTTTTCCAAGCGTTTCATGATTTTATAGACCTCTCTCATATCCCCCTTAATTTTCTCTTTTCCAAACTAAATACTCCCAGTCTTTTTAATCTCTCTTCATAAGGAATCTGTTATCATTTGTGTAACCCTTCTCTGTGCCTTTTCCAATCCTTATATCTTTTCTGAGATGAGATGACCAGAACTGCATGAAATATTACAGATGTGCATGCCATGGATTTATATAATGGCATTATGATAGCTACTATTTTATTATCTATCCCTTTCCTAATTGTTCCTAACTTTCTGTTATCTTATTTGATTGCTGCTGCTGCTCATTGAGTGAATGTTTTGAGAGAACTATCCACAATGATGCCAAGATCCTTTCTTGAGTGCTCACAGCTAATTTAAATCCAATCATTTTGTATTTGTAGTTGGGATTATGTTTTCCAATGTACATTCTTTGTTATCCACTCATTCTTTAACCATATTCCCACACACTGTGCCATATCCATTGGCCAGTATCCACTCAGAGCTACCTGCCTCCCCAGTCACTTTTTATAAAGAAAATGAAAAAATCAAGAAACACATTCACTATTTACTTCTATGATGTCACTGCTGGTTTGTATGCATAATTCCTGCTGCTTAGAAGTAAATACACTGTTTGCAATGGTCTCTTCAGTTTCTGTTTCTTGTTACATTTCCTGCTGTTGTGCCTTACCATGCTTGGCTGCCTGCCTCATATTACTATGGGACCACTTCATGAAAGTTGTGGACAAATACAGTTTTAAAGAAAATCCCAAACCTCTCTTAGTTCCCATCAACATTTTCCATTTTTATGATAATGATTCTGATTCACCTGTTCTTGCTCAACTTAGCTCACCACAGTCTCTCACACTCTGAAGTTCATCTGAATTCAGATACATTCCTAGTAACACGGCTACTGAATAGAATAACAGCTTATTTGTTCATCTCTACCCAAGGCATCTAAATGTTTAAGTTCACGTAATGAAAAATAAAAATGTATTTTTGAGCCTTCAGATTTTTAAGTCTAATTCATTTGAGATGCAGAAACAAACAGAATGTGTGAAGTGGCATCCTTTAAAAAAGTTGAATCCCAAATCAGAAACATACAAGTGCAGAGGAAGGCCATGCTGTCTGCTAACTTTGGTATGGTTAGAGCCCTTACAATTCTACAGTACCAAAGGGCTTTTCCCCCCACACGATCTTAACTATATACTGCAGAAATTTTATCTAATAAACATAATATTGTTTGTGATGTGAATGTTTATTTTTAGCAACCTCCTCCCCACCCCCCCATCAAAAAAAACATTCAACTTGTTTTGGCCAGCTGGCATTAAATGCCCTCTTAAGAGAAGCAAACACATCCTTGACATCCTTGCAATCACATCCTTACTCTGCTCTGGTGTGAAAAGCTTTTTATTTATTCCTAAAATGTTGAGTATTCTTGTTCAAGTATAAGGTGTTCTCATAATGACTAATGAATTGTGTGTGTAGTTGCAGTAAATGTGCATGAAATTGTGAGTTTATGCTACTACCTATTTCCATGCACAACTGCCCAAGTTTGCATGACAAATAATTGCATACATTGTCGAGGGAAGATAAGGAAAGATCATGAAACTAGCATTATTTCATGTTTACACGGCTTAGCTGTTTGCACAACTAGAAGGCACCAAATCACGTGAAAGAGTTTCTAAAGTGAATTAATCAACTCTTATTTCATCAGTTGGCAGATTTCTTATAGGTGCCACAAACAGAAGTGTGTCCTGTGACTAGATGTGAAGGAGAAGGCCTTTACAACTTGTTTTAGGGAGCATGCATATAAGAAAGTAAAAGATGTTTGTGAAATAAAAGAGCTGCCAAGATTGGTGGTGTGGAGGGGTATGTGACAAGAGAGAAGAGCACATTCATAGGGAGGGGCAGCATTGAGAAGGCTCCTGTGGAAGCTTAAATCTGATTCACTGGAAAAAATAAGATGACGATGGTGGGATTCAAAGGGCAAGTGCCATGGCTAGTGCAACATCAAGAAAGAATTCAAGAGCTTTGTCTTGAACTGACTGATGAAGTATGAGTCAGGAACCCCATAGACTCAGTATGAGGAAGTTTTGGTGGTGACTAAGTATATGGGAGTAGGGAAGAAAGATCTAGATACAAACTTAATCTAACCTATCATAAAAGGAGAGGTGTCCATCATGCCATCTGTCAAGGAGAACATTTGAGAATACACTACAAGACTTGCGTATGTACAAACGTATGTTGCTATGAGTCAAGTTGGAGACCCACAAAATGTCAGAGTGTAATCTGATCAACATCCCTTTCACATCCCGAGAACATCTGGGCAATGAATTACTTCAAAGTGGTTGTTGGAAATTTAGTTTATAAAGAGGTGATTTAGAAGTTGCATTTTTGTGGTGTATGCAAAATGCATGAGCCAATTTGTCTCTACAAGTACCTGGGAAGAAATAAATAAATAGAGTAGGATAGGGCTGGGCTTGTGGCTGCCATTTCCTCCTCTCCCTCCCGCGCCAAAGTGGGATGTGAGGCTGGAAATGCAGCACAATGGGGCATGCCAGAGAGAAATGCAAGTGGCTGCCAGTGAGTTAGTGGTTGAGCCATTTGGTGGCAGAGTGGGGAAGGGAAGAACAGGATGAGAACTACAAGAAAAGAAAATGCTGAGTAGGTTGAAACTGGGAGAAAGAAAGAACAAAGAGAGGGTAATATAAGAACAGCATATAATACAAGGCCAAAGAACCCAGTAAGAGGTGATTGCATAGACCTCGGCACAGGCAGGAGCACACCAGGCCAACATGAGTGTACATTTACTGTCACAATGAGACGGGTAATGCTAATGTGGATAAAACTGAAATTAACCTCATAGACTCATAGACTTTAAGGTCAGAAGGGACCATTATGATCATCTAGTCTGACCCCTTGCACAGTGCAGGCCACAAAATCTCACCCACCCCTCCTAGAATAATCCTCTCACCTATATCTCAGATATTGAAGCCTTCAAATATTTTGAAGACCCCAAGATGCAGAGAATCCTCCAGCTGTGATCTGTACCCCATGCTACAGAGGAAGGCGAAAAACCTCCAGGGCCTCTGCCAATCTACCCTGGAGGAAAATTCCTTCCCGACTCCAAATATGGCGATCAGCTAAACCCTGAGCATGTGGGCAAGACTCATCAGCCAGACACCCAGAAAGTTCTCTATAGTAACTCCTATCATCCCTCCATTGACCTATTTCCCACTGATAATGAATGGTCAATTAGTTACCAAGATCATGTTATCTCATCAAACCATCCCCTTCATAAACCCATCTAGTTTAATCTTGAAACCAGATAGATCTTTTGCCCCCACTACTTCCCTTGGAAGGCTGTTCCAGAACATCACTCCTCTAATGGTTAGAAACCTTCGTCTAATCTCAAGTCTAAACTTCCTACTAGCCAGCTTATATCCGTTTGTTCTTGTGTCCACATGGGTATTAAACTTAAATAATTCCTGTCCCTCCCTGGTATTTATCCCTCTAATATATTTAAAAAGTGCAATCATGTCTCCCCTCAGCCTTCTTTTGTTTAAAGTAAACAAGCCAAGCTCCTTGAGTCTCCTTTCATAAGACAGGTTTTCCATTCCTCGGATCATCCTAGTGGCTCTTCTTTGTACCTGTTCCAGTTTGAATTCATCCTTCTTAAACATGGGAGACCAGAACTGCACACAGTATTCCAAATGGGGTCTCACCAATGCCTTGTATAATGGCACTAACACCTCCTTATCCCTACTGGAAATACCTCACCTAATACATCCCAAGATCATATTAGCCTTTTTCACGGCCATGTCACAATGGCGGCTCATAGTCATTCTATAATCAACCAGGACTCTGAGGTCCTTCTCCTCCTCCGTTACTTCCAACTGATGTGTCCCCAGCTTATAACTAAAATTCTTGTTATTAATACCTAAATGCATAACCTTACACTTTATTACCTATAAGGAAATAAAGAGAGGCGGTAATATGGCCTTGGATGGATTAGGAAATTTTATCTCTGCTTATCAGATTTTTACTTAAAGTAAGGAAATTTTCAATTACAATGAGTTATTCTACTCTCTTCCCCTTCTTTAAGTTCTATCTATTGGTATAACTTCCCCAGCTAGGATAATTCAAATTTATTTTCCTAAATTGCAGATTGTATTAAATGCAGGTTGAAGAAAATTTCTCCTACTGCAGAGAATGAAGAAATCCACCTCATGATAATAAAAACAAACCCATGGATGCCAATTTTCATCTCTAGTCTTGATTACCTATTTGTCTACAGGGTACGTTAGATCTGTGGACCTATTATTCAAAGAAAGGAAAAATTCAGATAAGCATGGATAATTTTTCTATTATTATTCATTCTAAGATTCACAGATCCATTACAATTGGATTTTCACATCAGTGAACCTCCAGAGTGGGAAAACGGTCATCCTTTAAATGTGGACATCCAAAACAAAATACATTATATAAAACATCTCCTCCATCTAATCCTAAATACTAAGGCATTGAGATTTCCACTCCTCTCTCCCTCCCAAAAAGCAGAAATGGCATTGGCTATGACTGGATGAGCAGTATGGAGAATTTGGGGCACTTTCAGGCCATGTGACAGTCTAGCAGGACTCAATACTGCTGTCATGACTTCTTTACTCTGAGATTGTCTGTGGTCCAAAAAGACTGGTATTCACTGCCTAACTGAAGGAAGAATGTGTGTCTGAAGTAAAAAATAAAATACTGTACTGACTGCAGATAGTAGCCATCAAGATGCCTGCTTAAATAGACAGTATATAGATACCTCCTGTAAGTGGTTCAATCTAGTAGTACTATAAGCAGCAGGACAAAATTCCAAGGTCATACTTTGGTATTGTGGGATGAGGATAAACTGAAGCACTGAAAGAAGCATTTACGTTAGGATCTGCACAAAGCTTTCTTCTTTTTTTAATAGAATGAGACTACAGAAACATGACTTGTTTTGCTTCTCCTTATACACCCACAATACATCTCAACTGGTCTGTGGACTGTCAAGATTATGTTTAACATATTAGTTCAACTGAGGGAACATGGATAAACACTAATGTCACACTCCCATGCCGGGGAAGCTGATGATCCAACCAGCAGACCCAATTCAGTGATTAATCCTGGCCACATGCCCACTGAGGCATTCTGCACACACACTGAAGACTTTACACTAACTAATAGAGTAAGATTTAGCTATTGACTTATCTTCTGGAGGTCTTAAGAGCAATGCTTATTTAATCCAAGATCATCTGGAATCTGAGTGGAGGGATGTCCAGATGGAGGACTGATTATGCAATAGCAAACCTCCTCCATATCTTTAGAAGCATCTGAAGATCCTGTGTAGGTTAATCAAACCTGCGAGAGTCAAAGACTTTTCAGCCATAAAGGCATAAACAATATGACTGCCATTCTCTTGTTCCTGTCTTCCATACTAAGCTAGATAGCAGTGAAAAGGGCAGGGACAAAATACATACAGTGATACTGTTCAGCTATGTGAGATGTCATTCACCACTTCACATCCCTCACACCCACACACAGAAAAGCTGATACATCCTTTATTTACCATTTCCAGCAGGAAGAGGTCAATCACCAGCCTACCTAATTCATTTAGGATGAACAAGACATTTCTAGGTATAGAAGCCACTCTGCTAATCTGTCTTCTGCCATGTAATTTTAGTATTGATCTCCCCACTAGATAGGCAGTGTACAACAGACATAATAAACTTTATTTGCGTTCTTCCCCAGTATTATGAAATAACATCAGACATACTGATTGTCATGACCAGAACAAATCCATTAATCCAAGAGGGCATTTTATTGTATTCCACCTGTGATCTCACCTTCTGGTACCCATGCTCTGAACTGTATTAGGAAAATTTCTCTATAAAAGGAAGGGAAAAAAAGAGCTCGTTCTCTGCATTCACCAGTTCAGTTCTGGGATTGAAGAAGATACAACTGAAGATAGATTTGTCAGCAGATGTGACGGGGTTGCAGAGGGTGTGTAGAAGGGCTACCCAGAATTACCAGACAGCATGGTGTGAACTCTGAATCACTGAAGCATGCCTGTGCATGACATCAGAATTCCCAGTAAATTCCAATGATAATTACATTTTTATATCTGTGACATGACTACATTATGATCCTCTTCACCTTCCATTAATATGAATCTGTGTTAAGAACTTGTACCTGGTAGTATTGATCCTCAGCTGAGGCCTATGATTGGCTTCTCTGGCAACATGTGTTCATCCAAGATATTCCAAGAATTGTATCACACTGTACTGTGTGCTTCAGCTTTCCCTTTGTACAGAATCTTGATTAGAAACACAGCCTGGAAAGAGCTGAGTGAATTTCCTTTTTCTCTAATGCCTCTATTATGGCAACTATGATCCTGAAGAGACACCCTGGGAGCACATGTAAGATCAAATGCCAACGATCGAAGCTGGGAAAAGAAACAAAACTGCCATCCATTTGCAAAAGATAAGAATTGTCTGAGGATGGTATAATGGGGATACTTTGAACACAAATCTCTTTTAGGAACTTGTTTAGTTGATTCGGACAGGTCCTGGCCTGTTTGTCCCTAGATCTTTGAGCCTAGAAATACAATGGGACACAAGTTGTAATGCTGTGATCTACATTTAATGATGAATAATTTTATTCTTGCCGTGGCCTTTCCATGGGTTGCTGCAACTGGAAATAAGACAGAGCTGTTTGGAAGCTCCACCAGGCACCCCACCTGGACCATTTCAAATGACCTCATTTAATTAAAGCTACATAAACAGTACTTTGACTCCAAACTGAGACAGGCTAATATCACTTGGGTTATCTATATTGGGAAACCTTCTGTTACCTCTGAGGCAATTTCAATTTTCCTGTACTTTGTGGACTACTTTAACTTGCCATGTGACCTGTATTCCTTTCTACAGTATCTTGCAGGAGTCAGGATTGTAAGTAGACTTTAGGCCTCAGCTTTCTTTAAAGTAACCTATTGTATCATTAAGACAACTGGGAGCTAATTTGTCTGATTGTCTGATGCCAAGGATCAAAATCCCATGTATCTGATTTAAATAAAATTGAATCCATTTCTCTTCTCTCTCTTTTTCCCTCCCTCCTCCCACAACTTCCTAAGGAAAAGTCCTTAGGCTGTGAAACTTCTAGGTACAGAGGGATCATAGTTGCAGTATTGCCCACTCATGTTCGCACTGCTGTGAAAGCATGCAGGGACACTTCCAGTGTCAGATGACAGTTCATGTTTGTTTGGTTTTTGGACTGATGCCTTGCATATGAAAACTTGCACAAGGCAGGGAACTGCATCAATGCCTGCCTAGACTTGGTTGCCTGTAAAGCAAGCGTGGAGGACCCAATCTGGCCCCAGAGGCTCAGGGATTCTCCTCTGTGCACCGCCCCCCCCCCCTCCATTCCTCCTGATTGGGGATACTGCACTGGTGCTCCAGCCCCCCTGCCACGCACCCCAGGGCTGGAGCATACAAAATCTACTAGCTTGGAGAGGCCCCCAGGCTCTGGTGCGTGAGGGGAATATAAGGAGTGTCTTTTTCCTTCTCAGGCTACGTCTAGACTACAGCTTTTTTCGGAAGAGATGTTCCAAAAAAACTTCTTCCAAAAGAGAGCATCCACACTGCAAAAGTGCATAGAAAAAGCGATCTGCTTTTTGGAAAGAGAGCATCCATTCAGTCTGGATGCTCTCTCGCATGTAAGCTGTGATTGCTATGGACAGAATGGCCACGAGGGCACTTGTGCTTTTTCCCCTTTCCTTTTCTTCCAAAAGAACTTCCTCTTCCCCACCCGCACACCTTTTCGCAAAAGAGCTCTTTTGGGAAAAGGCTTTTCCTCATAGAATGAGGACTACCAATGTCAGAAAAAACCCTCGGTTCTTTCGATTTCCTTGTGGAAGAACGCAAATGCCGTGTGGACATTCCTCAAGTTTTGTTGGAAAAATGGCCATTTTTCCGACAAAACTCTGTAGTGTAGACAGTCCCTCAGTCAGGGGCTTCTCGTTTTGCTTCTCACTTGTATGCGGCCCCTGACTGATTTTTATGTGGATCAGTGGCCCCTGACTCAAAAAAGGTTCCTTATCCCTGCTGTAAAGGGTCTATATAGTGAAAAGGCCGCTCTTTCAAATAAAAATGTTGCTCAGCTGGAAAGGCCGAGTCCCTGTCAAGCAAGAAAAATAGACATTTATCTTCAAGAGCAATCTGGCCTTATCAAAGGCAAGGGTAGACTAAAGTGATGGATTAAGAGGCCCCTTAGAGCTTGCCAGTCCTCTCACATTTGGGGTGCTATTTCTCTCATCACTCCATAGCCATATGGAGAAAAGGAGGTGGAGGAGATAGTGAGACACAGAAACATACAACAGAAACTGCAAACAACAACTTGGACATTAGGACACTGACCTACAGCAGCAGCTGGAGATGATAATCCAATACTCTCCCTAGGTGTGGCAGTAAAATTCTTTGTCCCTAGAATACCTTTCCAAAGCGCATGAGGAAGAACACACAGCTATAGCTTATCTAGGGCAGCTACAACCTTAGGAACAATCTTGCATTTTGCATGCTGCCCTTCTGGTTTCAGTCCCCTCACAGAGATGGGGAAAGGAGGGCTGTTTGCTCCAAAGCAGTTCTTTTCTAATCCTTCTTTCTCCTTTCCTGCCAAGAAGAAAGGTAGTTGATGTCTTGCTTGGCTTCCTTGGTAACCTAGGATGGGGGTAGCTGAGAGAACCTGTATGGCTGGGCTGTGAAAAGGAAAAGCACCCTGTCTTCTGAATTAGTTAAGCTTCCTACAGAGTCATTCAATGCTTTCCTTTTGCCTCTGATTTTTCTGAGTCCAGCTCTGTTTCCAAAGCCTGAAGGTATATTAGCCACCACAACTGCCTCAGAAGGGGAAGCAGAACTGGGGAGACAGTCTCCCTAGAAATCTACAGCATCCTTGGGACATGACTGTGCATTATTCAGACACATTAATAAACCAAAATTTGAGTCTAGACATTTGAAATAAAAGTTGGAATTTTTCCTCAGAAAAGCTTAACCTCAGAGATGGCTGGTTGAACCTGTGGACACTGCAAAGGAAGAAATAACCGGATGAAACTCAAGGAGGCAGGGCTTTTCCCTTCTATCAATAACTGACAGGTCTACACACCTAAGATGCAGCAGGATGAAGTATGGCTTGTAACAATCTGCAGATCTTAGCACAGAGAATAGGGAGACAAGTCAGAAGTAGATTTTGAAGTAGAAGTAGACAAGTCAGAAGTAGAAGTGAGTTGCTGACATCAAAATGGAAATTGAAGCCTTGTGAAATTATTATTTCCCCCCTCACACACAGTTCCTTAGGAACAGAATCATGATGGGACTGGGCAAAAATATCACCATCAAAAGTGGCATGCATGTTGCAAATGTAGTTTATTTAGAAATGATACAAAAACCTCACCTGGAAACCCTGAGGAAGAAGCGTTTCAACTCTGACTTTACTGTTTCAGACAAACTAAACAAATTCTTTACACTTCTCTTCAATGCAGAAGACATAAAATAGATTCCCAAACCTGAGCCATTCTTTACAGGTGAAAAATCTGAGGAATTTTCCAGACTGAGGAAGTTTTGGAACAAGTTGATACATTAAGCAGCAGTATGTCACCATGACCAGATGGTGTTCACTCAAAAGAGTTATGAAAGAACTCAAATAGGAAGCTACAGAACTACTAATTGGTGTGTAATCTTATTGCTTAAATCACCCTCTGTAGCAGATAACTGAAGGATAGATAATGTAAGACGGATTTTTTTAAAAGGCTTCCGAGGCACTCTCACAAATACAGGCCAAAAAGCCTAACTTCACAACCAAGAAAACAGTTTGAAACGATAGTAATGAACAGTATTATCAAACACCTAGAGTACATCTACACAGCAACATTATTTAAAAATGATGATCATTATTTCAAAATAACTTAATCCGTGTCTCCACAGCAGGCAGTTATTTCAAAATAATGTCGAAATACTGTCAAACAGGAAGATTTCTTTCTCCAACTCCTGAAATCCTCATTGTACAAAGAGTAAGGGAAGTCGGAGGAAGAGTGCTCTATTTCTAAATAAGTACTGTGTAGATGCACCCTTAGATGAACCCGATATGTTGGGAAGAGTGAACATATTCTTTTGTAAAGGGAAATCATGCCTCATTAGAATTGACAAGATCAACTAATGTAGACAAAGGGATGCAAGTGCATTTTCAGTACACCTTTGACAAGATCCTTCACCAAAGGTATTTAAGCAAAGTAAAGAGTTATCGTAGAAGAGGGAAGCTCTTCTCGTGGATCAGTAAGGATGTGTCTACCCAGCAGGGTTTAAATTGAAAGAAGCTACGCAAATTGAGCTACATCAATTGCGTAGCTTATTTTGAAATTGAGAGCGTGTACACAACACTTATTTCAAAATAGTACAATCTTCCTCTGACTTTGTACAATGAAGGTTACAGGAGTTAAAGTAAGAAGTCCTCCAGCTTGACAGTATTTTGACATTATTTCGAAATAACTGCCTGCTGTGTAGATGTGGACTAAGTTATTTCAAAATTACGCTAGTGATTTTTAAATAACGTTGCTGTGTAGACATACCATAACTGATTAAAGAGAAGAAACAAAGTTACTTCAAACTCACTTATCATTCCTTGTTCTGCTCATTCCCTCTTAAGCATCTGGGCAAGTTGGACGACTAGTCTGACCAAACAATTCTTATGTTAAGATAAATCACCACTCATATTGCAGATCTCAGATTTTGTCCTAAATGACTTAGGCAAAAGGAGATATCGGTGTTTATGGTATATATTTTCTTGTGGTTTAAACATACATATTATTGCCTTCCTTTGTAAATATAAGGAGAAAGGAAGAATAGCATATAAAGCTATTGCCATCCTTTGCAATATAAGCTTATCCATGGAGCTAAACTTTTTTCTATTATGAAAAGAGCAGTACATTCTATTACGTATCAAAGACCTCATGAAATTACTATGTAGATACCAATTACTTACCTAGTACATAATGCATTTTTCTGCTAGGTAAAATTAAGTTTTAGCAATGAAATCACCATGCCTAACAATTTACATAAGAAAAAGGAATAGAGTATACGTGTATTAATGGAACAAATGAAAGTGGTTTTCCCTTTAAGCTTCTGATTTCAGCCAGCTCTTAAATCTTAGAGGAAGTGAGTCTGGTGGTCTCAGAATTGAAATCACCATGCTCAACAATATACACAAGAAAAAAGAAGACAGGACACATAAATAAGTAGAACAAATACATTTTTTTCTGTACACCAATTTCAGCCAGCTCTTACATCCTAGTGGAAATGAAGTCAGAGATTGCAGCTGAATTTCTCAATCAGCATGAGAAAGCTAATTTCAATTATTACCTAAAATTCAGAATGATAAAAGACCCTAAACTGGAGAATCCTAGGACTGAGGATATTAACTAGGGATGTTAAAATGCAATTATTTAGGTAAATGTGTAATTCAACTGTTACACACTACAAGTGGAGGGGAGGAGACTACCCGGGGAGCGGGGGTGGAGGGAAGCCTGCGTGTAACCATGAAGGTTAACTGATGAGCCCAGGCTCATTGGTTAACTGTGTACACATTTACACTTTCACATCCTTAATATTAACATTCCTCACATCTCAAGAAAGGAAGATTACTCAAAGCCAGGGCCAACATCGCTGGCCAGTAGTCAATGTTCCGCAGGTTTAATAAAGATAAATTAACATTTGAAATTATTATAGTCCTTCAACAGCCTTCATCAACCACATATATTTCCTCAAATGTTAAAATACCATTGTCTAATTAAATGTGCCAAAAATAAGCAGAGCTCATTGTGCAATATTAAATGTGAATGGATGCTAATGGAAGCTACGCTTTTTAAGATCACAACTGCTTATCTAAATTATTGTCCATTTAGGTATAAAATCTTATTTTAAATACATTTTATTATGAGATACTTATGACAGCAGAACTAACAGCACTTTGAGAATGCATAGGAGGCAAGCACAGTTCTATTTCAACGAACAGCTCTACCAGTGTGTTGGAGTATGGATATGTATTACTTTTGCATGCTAAACCCTATGAAAAGGAGTCTGTCAATTGTTCTGGAGTTTTGCCATCTAAATAGAATAATCCTCAATGGATTTATGTCATAATTAAGCTCATTTCCATTTGGACCTAACAATGTGCATTATCCCAATAACTGGAGTTTGGACAGTTTAAAAGGAGAACTAGGTTTCACAGGACAAAATAATTGAATCCTTCACTAACATACAGCAGTCCAAAATAATGTAATTTGCATGTAGAATAATTACAGGGTTTGAAATAGAATTCTTTCTGTAATATGAGCGTTCAAAAACACCACTGAAACTTCTACTCCTCTCTAGGGATGTGACTGATTAACCGGTTAGCCTAACCCTTAATATGGTTAACCAGAAGGGGCTGGAGCAGTGCCCTGCCTGTAGCAGGCAGACCCTTGCTCCAGCTGCATGGGGACCGCCACAGGAAGACAGTGCTCCAGCCGAGTCAGAGAAGCCCCCCGTCTGAGGCAGGGGACCTGCTACAGCCCAGCCAGATTGGAGCGGCATCCCCTTCCAACAAGTTTAATTGGTTTGTCAGTTAAGTTTAACTGGCTAACTAATTAAACGGGATTTTACATCTCTATTTCTCACACTATCACCTGTAAAATAACCAGTGGGAAAAAGACATACCACAGTCATTATTTCCTACAACCTACAAAATGCTACACAGGACCAATGCTGTGTGTTACCCACACAGTGGGCCATAAACCTGCTTGTAATCTTGCCAGCTGTATTTAGCGTAGGAGAGGAGAAGCAGGACAAATCCACAAAAAGGCAACTGAAAAATGGAAATTAGAGGCAGAATTCAGGATTACCATTTGGACTTGTAAACTCTTCGCTGTTAACACCTCTAGTCCAATGAGAGAAGAGAATATGCATCATGAATTTGTATGGTATTTCACTGAGAAAAACAGAAGGGAGAAAAATGGAATCCCCATAAATATAATGCTTTCAGGTTTCTATTCATACAACTTGCAAATACTAATGGAACTGTAATAATACATCCATAGCATTATATCACCTGCCGATCATAGTTAAACAATTTAAAGGGCATTATAGTACAGAAACTAGGCCTACCGCTAAAGTTAAACTGCATCTGCTTTCATAGAGGAGACATTTACAATGTATTCTTCTATTCATTTCAGTACTCAGTATTATAGAGGTATTTTTTTAGTTCATCTGGACAAGATCTCTTTTCAACAAGAATAACGGGAAGTATGGGATTTATTACTATAATGAACTTCTTTCAAATCTCTGTTTTCCTTTTATAAAAGGACAGGAGGATAGGCGTTCATCTCATCAGGCAGCTTATTAGGATTAGCACTGAATAAGACACCACAGAATGTCAAGCCTATCAGTTACTAAACACGCATCATACAAACTTTGTCTTTGCGAGAACCTCTGCTCTGCATTTGTCATCCACCTGAATAATTAACTACTACATGCTGCCTGCCAGCAGTTTGGGGAATTAATTTTCACACATTAAATGCAGATCACATCCGCAAAAACTGAGACCACACACATAGTGTACTACAATCTTTCAAACATTAAGAGCCAAAGAAATAAATTTTACTGTGCTCAAACTTGGTTGTGACTGAAAACTTAATGATTATGAAATCATGCCTGTGATAAATCTGAAGTATTTTTGATTACATTCAACAAATGTACCTAATTACTGTATGTCCTTAATTGACTTTAACACTTCTTATAACTGCTACCAATGGATAAAAGCCATTTAACTCTTCTTTTAAATTATTGTTAACCTTGAGTGTACTTCTGTCCTCGTTAATCTTGACTGTAGTTCTATTTCCCCTCATTACTAAAAGATCTGGAGTATAAAGCCAATGTTTGTAAATGATTGAGCTTTTTCACCATGAAGGACGACTACATGCTTTTAAAAATTACTACCCTTGGCCCCTCATTTTAAAGTGTGTACAGTGAAATTGAGGCGTTAAAAGGGAAAACATGAGATTGTATTATACTTTCTATAATACATGAAAATGAGCAACACAAATCAGTGGATTTCTGAGAAACTGAATAAATTTCTATTGGGACAAATAAACTGGATATATTGAAAATGGCAACCTAATCCCCCCACCCATCACATATACACACACACACAATATTTGAATCTTGCCCTGGAACTCTGCTTGTGGTTCTTTCCCCTGTTGGAATTTTCTATTCTAGTGAGGGGAGCTGCGTAAGTAAAGGTTGAGGTCTCCTACACCTGCAAGTTCCAGGTATCTAGACAGGAGGGATCCTTGGAGGGCATCCACGTCATAATGCTGTCCAAAGAACAATTCCATCACTCATAGGAGTCCCCATGCAGCTCAGTAACTAACTACTTCCCCACCAACTTCCCACACAGAAATCTGCATGCTGAACAGAGAACAATGTTACAGACTACAGACTCAAGAAGGAGGAAGACTCATGGAAATCCATAGAAAAGCAGCATATACACATTTCTGTATAGCTATAAGGAGTTACACTGAAGTAAGCATAGCAGCGAATCCGTGACAACTGTGATTTAATGGAAGCCACAAGTCCAGTGAGCGGACCTGATTCTGAAAGCCTTCTATACACTGAACTCCTACGGACGGCAACAGGAGTAACGTATAAATAATATGTGGAAACTCTTAATGACAAGGAGAGGAGATTTCAATGCAGGCAGTTAACCAACTTTCTGCCTGTTCTTCCTTGGGTTAGAACATTTCCATCAAACAGCAACCATTTAAAAGGCTATCCCATCCAATTAAGCCATTGCTACTAGTTAACATTCTGTGGTTTAAAAGAAAAATCAATCTGATGAAGTGGGTTTTACCCACGAAAGCTTATACCCTAATAAATCAGTTAGATATACCAAAGGCATTAATGACTGAAAACCATTATTTTAAAATGTTACCTTTTATTTGTTGTTAGCCTAGCTACTGTCTGTTGTAATAAAGATGTTTACCAATTCCTTCTGTAGTAATGAATGTAAAAAATGGTGATCAAGTTCACCTTGAACACTTTACATATGGAACAATCCACACAGAGATAAGGAAAAACTCAGATTTGCAACTCTAGAAAGGTAATCAAAACATACTTGAACACTTTGAGAATAAAATGCCATGAACCTTCTTTAGCTATAACATAATTTATTATATATTATGATAGGACATTGTCTATTTCACTTCTTAAAATACAGGTTACATTTTGAATGTATGATTTCAGAGGATTCCTACTATCATAAAGGTACTACCAAAAATAAAGTGATTACTATTTCTATGACCTACATTAAAATAGTCACCGTAATGTGAATGAAGTACCAGTTAATCATCAGAGTAAACACAAATCTATTAAAAATTATATTGAGGTGCGGTACTTACTACATTGCTAAACACTAATGCAATCATTTACAAAAAAAATTTTTTTGCTCTTTGCTCAATAATAATCACATCAGAAAGCAAATATTTTGCATTAAATTAACATACTGTATTCAATTATATTTCTATTTCTGAAAAAAGTGGTAAAGGATTTTTTAAGCTCTAACATTAGAATATACATTTTTGGACTGGAAAATAAATCCAAGTAAGGGCTAAGAAGTTTTCATCAACATTCTCCATGTTTAATATTTTGTTACCTTTCCTGAAATTTAAATTGAAAAGACCTGGCATTGTCCAGAGCAGAGACCTAGTTCTAAACACAGTATGATGATTACTAGCAAACTAAAATTGAGGCCCTGCCCTTGGCGTATGGCCTTAATCTCTAACTATTATTGAAAATGTTGTTCCATGCATATATTAACAAATTAGGAGTCTTCACAAACCACCATTATGACTTGTGTATTCCTATAACCTAGGGATGTTACATATTGATTAATTCAATAATCATGTAACCACATAAAATCTTAGCGGTAACATGATTTCGATAGTCCCTGGGGGCAGGGCCAGTGCAGTCTTGGCACCACTCCCAGGGAGACCCCTGCTACTCCACACTGCTGCCTCTGTATCACAGACAGCAGCACGGGGTGGCAGGCGGAAGCCGATCCACGAGGCGAGCCAGTTTAAAAACCAGCTTCCCCTAGAGACCAGCTCCCACCTGCTGCCCTGCACAGCTGCCTCTAATACATGGGCAGCAGCACAGTGACCAATCCTAACATCCCTGCTACAGCCCCTGAAACATCATCCATAGTTTCAGCTGTAGCTATAAGCATTCTGGGTGTGAATAGGAGGGAAAGGCTGCATGACTCAGAACTACATGACAAAGCAACTAACACTTCTGAAAAACAACAAACATGCACAAGAATTTAAGCTACGATCACTGTAAGTCAGTGGTCCCCAACGCGGTGCAATTTTATTATTAGATGTCTGGCAGATAAAAGTGAACAAATGGAGGTAACTCTGCGATCATTCAATTTGCACCTAAGGGGCTTCCACCAGCCCCTATCTTTTTCCATCCATGTTCCCAGACAACCACTTCCTGGGATCTTCCCTTCTGCCCTGCCCCTGAACTAAGGTTAACGTAGGCTATAAGGGAGGAGGGTTGGCCCCAAACCACCCCCCACTCTCATTCTGCTCCTCTAACCAACACCTACTTTTTAAGTCCTTTACCAAGTAAAGATGTGTGTAATTTAGGAGCTGGCTGCTGCCCCGCTCTGCTGCCTCTGATACAGAGGTAGCAATGTAGAGTGGCAGTCAGCACTCCAGGAGCTGGTGTGCGCTGGGAGCTGGCTTTTAAGTATGCTGTCTCCTTTTAAGTATGCCCCCCACGCTGCTGCCTCAGGAGCCATGTAGCTCATGCTTATCAGTTACCCATTTAAATGGCTACACACTTACATCCCTATTACTAAGCAATTTATCTGGTCACTGTATCCCTTCCCTATAGAGCACCGGCACTGGAAATCCACTCTACATTTATATATACAGGCAGTCCCCGGGTTACATGGATCCAACTTACATCGGATCCCTACTTAAAAATGAGGTGAGGCAACCCCGCACTAGCTGCTTCCCCCCCAGCAGACCAAGGAGACGCGAAGCTAGCACCCTCCTCCCCAGCAGATGAGGGAAACACAGAGCGTCTTTTCTCAGCAGACACCTCAGCTTGAGAATAAAGGACTGAGGGAAGTGAGGGGTGGGAGAATAAAACTGAGCTCTGGAGAAATGTTTGGCTAGAGTTTCCCCTACAATATGTACCAGTTCCGACTTACATACAAATTCAACTTAAGAACAAACCTACAGTCCCTATCTTGTACGTAACCCGGGGACTGCCTGTATAATGACCTGCAAAATCACAACCATACTCCCTTCCCGACTCACCATAACAAAGCCCTCCACAAATCCATGGTGGGGAAGGAGAAAAAAATCCTTAATCAATCCACATTGGTCAATCTGTTAGTGAGGGGAAAGACCTCTAGAAAGTTGCAACCAACATGATGCCAACAGCATGACATGACTAACCCTGTTATTTTGCCAGCTCCAAGGAGTGGGGATGATGGGTGCTCCTCTGCCCATTTTGGGGAAAAGAGGCTTCTGCCTCTGGACTTGACCCTTTCCAACCACACTGGCCCGTTCCCCTTTAGGCTGCAACCTCTGACACTCTCTCCCCTCTCCACATCCTGCCCTCACCTCTAAAATGTTATACTCTCTCCTCCACCTGGCAAGCTGGACAAAAGCCTCCCCACGCTTAAAGGCACCATATTCTTAGGAAACTTGGTGAGAATCTTTTTTTTTTTTTTTTTTTGCAACAAGTGAATTGATGAGGCACACAGTTCACACTTCCAATTGAAAGTTGTCTACCCACATAATATACAATCAATATGCTGCATATGCAGGCTAACCCAAAGTTCTCCAATCAGGAGAACAGGGACACAAGAGTACCTACAGTGGAGCACTCAGAAGGGCACTCCTTGAGGAAGCACGTGTTGATATTTCTTGTTTCACTGGAATCAAGCAACATTAGCAATCTTGAATGTCAGTTCACTCACGACTTTTCATATAATTTTGCGGATACACTGAGAAAGCATTTTTGGGTCTTATCCATACCAAACCTTCCAACTTTTGGAGGATCAACTATCAGCAATTAATATATCTTGTTTTGTGACAAGTGTCAGGATATCATTTAAAGAACACAAGGTATCAGCCAAATGACAGTATCTCCCCAAAACATGACTTTACAAGTACATTCATTCACTATTCATTCCGAAGGAAGACTTCTATTTACTATGTCATTTACATCTTCCTATACAAACATCATAGCACCCTCTTATACTGTTACCAGTGAACATCAGTCATGAATGACTGAGACTATGCAGGAATTATTTAAATCAGATTTTATTTAAATTGAATTTTTTACATCATCAATATAATACTAAATTTCTCATTTAAAAATAACAGTTACAATTATATCTTATCA
This sequence comes from Pelodiscus sinensis, assembly GCF_049634645.1. Taxonomy (NCBI): domain Eukaryota; kingdom Metazoa; phylum Chordata; order Testudines; family Trionychidae; genus Pelodiscus; species Pelodiscus sinensis. The sequence goes on from NC_134714.1 coordinate 49,790,493, forward strand.
CAAGGGGCTTTTTATAATACAGACCGACAAATGAGCATGCAAATATGCAAATAAAAGTTACCAATCCACCAAAGTTTGTGAATGGGTTTGCCGGTCTGCAGAATAAAAAATGTTGGGAACCACTGGTGTAAACAACTAGATGATTAACCAATAAACCTGGGATTAGGTTTATTGTCTATTTTACTTCAGCATAACTCAGCTTTGCCAAAGGGACCTCATTCAATACTTGTTTTCAATGGGGCTTACTCCTAAATTAAGTGCACTCTAAGAATAGACAGCCTTAGCTTTTTTGATAACTTAGAATTAAATCTGCATCAAAATCACAGTGGGAGTGGGGAAGATGAGAGCTAGTTGTAGAAGATTTAAGGACGTACATTTAGTGTTCTGAAGACTTGTCTGTTGAGTTAAAAATTTGAGAAAAAAAGGTTTAAGGACAGCCATCAGTTGGCAACTCAGGAGACTGCAGCAATTGCAAAACATTTATGTAACATTTAAGATTTAGTTTAATAAAACATAAGTGCTATTGCGTTTGTGTGTGTGATTTAGTTGTTATCATTCCTAATGTACTGCTGCTGCCCTATTTCCCTAATTAATAAAAATCAAGTTATCTTAAAAAAATTACACAAAGTATACCCTCTTAGATTATGTAAAATATTGCACTGAGCTATAAATTAACATGTTTTAGATTTGCATTACTGTTTGAAGAAATATGTGAAGAAGTATCAGTGGGAACCTTGATTTAAATCACTCCACCCTGAATGATTGCCATGTAGAGAAAAATTAAGCAGCATACTGCATCAGTGCAACTTGAACAAAAAAAATAAAATGGTAACCTCATCAACCATCTCAAAGCCTCCTGATTCTCCAAAAATGTCTACATCCATGTGGCTGGGGTTGGCGTTGCTGCATAATGTACTGATAGCTTACTGTGATAGACTGTACCCTGGACTCTATGGGGCCATGTTCAGGACTGGTTCTATGAGTGGGCAAGTAGAATGGTTGCCATGATTACCAGACATCTGGGGGGGTTGGTATTTGCTCTGCTGATTAGCCAGCTGTTTAATATTTTTTGCTCAGCTGATGAGAAGGAGGACACCAAGCAACATTTTTGACCCCACTACAGCATCTGAGGAAAAAAAGGTATTGTTGGCCACTGCAGAGGAGGGGGAGATGTGGCACATATCACAGTGCCCCCTGGAAATGGTTATCTGGCTACTATCCTGCTTGCTTGCATCTGGAGCCACTCTGGTCACTCCTTTGGAAAAAAATGCTTTTCCTATCTCATTTTCCCATTAAGGAATCTGTGCTGACTCAGGCAGATGTGTCAGGCCAATTCCAGAAGCGAACCGTAAGGAACCAAAAGCTATTCCTAGAGAAAATGTGACACTACATTTATTTTTCCATACAGCAGATCATTACTAGGTCTGGTACTAGATTGGACTAGAGCTGAGAATTGGAGCTCCTGAAGCATATGGACAAGAGTGCCTCCTTCAACTATTTGAAGTTAAGGAAAAGCAGCTGGGATCCTTGAGGAATCTGCATCCATCAGGGCAAGTGAGCCTCATTATCTAATCAGGAGTTTATAAAAGGTTTTCTGGTTTTCTCTCAGGAAGGTCGACAAAAAGACTATGAACAAAAAAGTTGCAAATGGCGAAAAATTCACCTCAGCTCAGAAGAGAGTATAGTTTATCAATCCCCAAGGCAAACAACTAAGTTGTGAACTTGCATTTATGTAGTGAAAGTGTTATCATCTGCAAGCAATTAGTATCGTGAGGACATCTAGTAGTAGTAGTAGTAGTAGTCAGGGCCGGATTAAGGGGGGGAGGGCTAGCCGGGCAGCTGCCCGAGATGCCAACCTATGGGGGGGTGCCTGATTGAAGTGGTAAGTACAAGTATGGCTCGGTCCAGCACTGGTAGTAGTTAGCACATTTCATCTAAAGATCGGTGCTTTATGCTTTTCGGCACAGTCAATATAGGCTGGTTCAAATATAAGTAATAACATGAACTGAGTGAATACACTACTTATCTTTCTTTTGTATAACTAAATAATATATTTTCTCCTGCACTGGTGGAGGAACATGCCAGATAAATCCACCGTACCTTTTTCATGACTAACATTTGTAAATGTAAGAATTTACCGCTTCTTTCTCCATTTCCTGTATCTTGTTCTAATTATTTTAGGCAAGCCACATTAAGGGAAGTTAAGCAAGAGGGAAAACTAAGGTGGCATTTTCACTTAAATGGTGGACAGTAAGAGCCAAAAGTATTAACACTTGCATAGTACTAAAAATGTACTCACAAAATAGATCCTGCTTAACAAGCTTCAACAGTTCCTCCACACCCTCACCTAGAGGAATCACTTTAGTGATAGGATAATTCAGTGACCACACCCATTCTGTCACTGGTTTTTCAACCAAGACATCCAGCGAGGCAGCCAATTTGTAAGACCTATGAGGATGGTGACATTTTTCTTCTCAGAAGTTGACTGAGACCACCAACTCATTTCACATAGGCCAGCAAGAGCCATCAGATAATAATGACTTTTGGTTTCTACCCACCTGTGTTACATTCAAACTGGTGACCCAGAGGTGAAGGTCTCCATATTCCATTACCAAACCCTCAAGCCTATAGTCTCCCTGAGCACTAAGTGTTTCTCTGCAGTACAAAGTCAAGAGACAGTACAATCTGTCTATCTGAAATTTGTTCTCAAGTTCATGGCCTATCAAGCCATTCTAATGCAAGTACACAGATATGTATTTCAGCTATTGTTTTTGCTGAATATTTCTCAGCCAACACAATAACTCTGTGCAAGGAAAAACCATATAAAACTGAAAATAAAAATGTACATCAGTTATTTCACAACAGAGTCCAAAATTTAGATTCCAAACTCTCTGCACCTTACTAGGAAAAAGGAAATAGCTAATAGTGCAGACCTTGCTCACACTCCCACCAAACTACTGGTGTAGATGTATTTTTAATAATTGTAATACCAGCACTCTATGCAAATCTTGTTTCGTATTTGCACAAACCGAGAAAGTGTTTTGTATTCAGTAGTGCTTATCTGTTTTTAAAACAGTTTTAAGTATCAGGAACAGTAAATTAACTTCTGTGATACATGTGCCAAATACTACAAAAGTGTTAATAAGTATATTATTAAAACAGTTTTATAGAGACCTGGGAGAAGATAAACTAATTTTAAACAGCAACAGTTTGAGTTTAAACTATAGGCTTGTCAAAAACAAAATGACTAAATGCTTATTTATTTGGAATGTTTTTCAGTTAAGTTACAAGACACCATCTCCTGTAAAATATGAAAGGTATTTTTAAGAAATAAACATACTTTATACTGTATTACGTTAAAAATACTTTCTTTCAATGTAACACTCAGTCTTGAATTAATCAGATAAAGATGAAAGTGGAGAATTTTGCCAACAGTGCTTCTTACTAATGTCGCTCACTTATGCCTTTCAGCTTGGTATATTTTCTATGAAGGATATCTTGTTAAAACAACTGTCGAAGGCAAGTCATATCATATCAACCACACACCATACCCTATGGGAGCTCAAATGTTCCAAAGTCTATGTTAATACAATCCTGCTGCACAATTCAACTAAGAGGGGGAGCAGTTTTTCAGTGACATGTAAGACTTCATATAAGTACCACATTATCTATATGTCTTCTAGAAATGAGGCAAAGCCATAGCAAGGATTATACTGAATCAATTTAGGAAGGTAAATATTGTTAACAAGTACCATAAAATAGTCTAGTAGATGATTCTAATCTCCATTTATCAACCAACAAGAAGGCTGCACTTCAGTGCATCTTCCAACAATATATCTATAGGACAGCAATATTCTCTGGCTCAAGAGACCCATGCAACTCTTCAACAAGAGGTTTGCTGCATTCTAATACAAGATTTACTACGCAATATGCCATGTGCTTCCACAATCCTCTTACAAAATGGTTTAAAAAAACCATGTGTGGCTTTTTGCATACCTAAGTCTTGTGAGCGTGGTTTCCTCCAGTCATAAAGACTAAGTACCATTATTCCAGGATGTCCAAAATCTCTTTTGCATTACTTCATATAAAGATATACAACACTGTTTGTTGTAAGATTTTGGATTGCAAAAAAACCCATTGTTTTTATAATCCTTTAACCTTACCAAAGACATGTGACAATAGACAATGTGCCAATACTTTCAGAGTATTCTGATTCCTTTTTCATTTTGTGGAGGGTTCCACATTGCACTTAAGAGTCACATTGGCCACTTCTGATTTACAAAGAAATAAAAAGTGAAGACAGAAACAGTAGTATTGACACCGTGCCAGCTACCAAAGTAGGCTCCTTGCCAATAAAGTCTCATTTTGTTTATTATTTGGGCTAGCCCCCAAACCATTATTTGTAAATTTAAAAATAAAACAAAACAAAAAAGCTAAACAACAAAACCTCGGCACTGTCAATTCTCCTGTTTAATCAGGCCAGTCAGAAGGCTGACATTCAGCGTCTACTCTGGATATTTCAAAATATTTTCTGTTTACTGACAGAGGTTGCTGTAAAAATGTGTCTCAGTATCCAGCTAGTGATTGACAATGGGGCCAGTGAGACTGCAGTAGGCTTAAGGAAGGGGAAGGAGCATTAGCTGTGTGCCACAGTGGTGAAGCAGTAACAGCTTTATGAGCAAGAATGGAGAGAGAGATAAAAGCCTGTTCAAGACACATTTCTGAAACAAAATAATAATCAACACTAATGACATTAAAAGGAAATTCTAGAATTGTAAAACAGATAAAGAGTAGAAAAAAGATTTAAAAGATTCCATTTTGATTTTATAAAATGTTCTAGCATCCATAGAAGGAAATTTGTTTTCAACATCTTAAAATCTCTACATCTTCTATGGTACTTGAATATATGGGGATCTAAATGCTGAAGCTGCATGAGGCTTCACTCTTCCTGCCCATGTATCATTGTGATCCCATTTTTTAAACCAAAGAAATGCTCTGTTTTAGAGTTTTCTCCAATTGTAACCCTTGACTTGGCAATAGAGTTTTATAAAATCCTAATATAGCCCTCCAAAACACAAGAATACTTACTAGTGCATACTAGTTCATTAACTAGTTAAATGTGAGTCACAACAACTCCAAGTGGTATGGCCCGGGGTCACATGTGAGCATCTGTCATTTTTTTAAAAGCAAAAGACTAGCCATATTAACGAATAAATAAGTCAGTTCCCTTCAATAGGAGAACCCAAGAAAAGGAAACAGCATAGAAACCACACAACAATGTTCCACTTACAGATGGAGAAAGGAGATCAGCATTAAACTAAGTGTTTTACTACTTAAAGTATCCATATATTTTTCCAACTAAATCTTTAATATGTAATCTGGCAGTAGCTGCTTATAAACTAGGACTGGCTACATCACTTTCATACGAATTTGCTAGATGACTGTAAAACTGTAGGACCTAATTTTTCAGACGCTATGAGCTCTCAAAATTCCAGCTGAAGTAAATATTGGGTCCATAAAACTTGAGTCTGATGGAACAATAGAAAGAAAATTCCAGAACTACAGAACCTCCACTTACAGTGATCTGCCTCCTGTCACCAGACACTGAAATCCAAAAGTGCATAATTTTATCTGAACTTTCACTACAGCACATAATCCAAGTGGTCTCATAGGTAACCAGAACCTGAACCATGGCTCAGGAAGACTATATTCATCTTCTCTAGAAGCAAGTGAAACAAGGTTGCAAGGAGCTGCCCCACCTGCAACCTCAAGACCAGACCCAATTGTAATAGTTGTATTCACCTGATTGGAATGACTTGTGTAAACAGCCACACACACAAAAGCAGGTGGGAGGACAAAGGACGATGTTTCCGTTCCCTTACAAGATACAGCACTGGGCATATTCCCTCTGGAAACCTGGACTAAACAAAGGATTGTGCCTCCTAAAACTATTGTTGGAGTAGGGCATCTCCATACCACTTTCAAACATGGGCTAGTGAACTGGAAGGCCCAATTGATTAACTTCTCCTCATTAACTGTGAACGGTTACTTTAAATCACCTTTTTCTGTGCAACTCTTAAAAGGTCTTTTTGGGAGAGAGGCTGTCCTTATGGTTTTCAAATTACAACAAACCATACATGATATTAACTAGAACACCACCATGTATAACCTAGTAACCTAGCCTGTTGATGAACAGAACTTCCTAGAATGTTTTTTTTTCCTCTCCTACATGACCACCGCTGTAAGACATCAATATCTCCTACCAGCATACTGTTAAGGAAATTTTGGACGGACGGACGGACACACACACACAAATATCAAAATATTTAATATTAATCTTGATACTCTGAAATTAATTAAACATAGCTCATTTTTAGTGCCCAAGGTACATTCTATGCCAGGACTGGCTGGCTTGCTGCTTCTCCCCACAGAAGATCTCTGTCATCCTGCAGGCATTTCATGAGAGACTAATGAAGTTGCCTTAAGCTGTTTGATAAACTTAAACCATTTTGATTTTGTTTACAGTACTGTACCTCCATCAGAAGAATCCACCAGCTGCGAATTTTAAAGCAGCTCAGTAGCACTTTTTTATGGATGATTACCTTATGCTATAGCAATTCAATGCCACAGTTATCACCAATGCTGATACACAGCCTGGATACAAGGCTGATACTATCTGGGGTGATATCAATCAGACATGCCTCTGTCCATTTACAGGGTCTGCCTGTCACATAGCTATCAGTAGCAATCAAGAAGTAATTCAACAACTCTAAAAGCTGCTACTACCACTAGAAACTAGCAAGCCTCTTGCTATGATAATCCTAACAAGGTTTCTTAGTTATGAGACCTATGCATTGCCTAGGGCAAGCAGCAAACCATTCTGCCTGACGAAGCTAGATTTTTCATTCCAAGTATCTTTGGAGTTGGGAATGTGAGAGCAATCTGAAAATGTCAAGCACAGGTCTCTGTTTACACTGTTTGGTTTTATGACTAAACTATCTGGAATTTCCTATAGGTTGCATCAGACTCAAGTTTTATGGACCCAATATTTACTTAATGAAGAAAATCATACTATCATTCAGGTTTCCAAGAAGGGCACAGTGAAATACGTAAAGCAACTCAGAAGATTAGGTTTCTCACCCATACTTTAACTATACAACAAGAATTTCTCATACAACAGAGATTTAATTATATTATGAAAAAGAGGATTGATTTTTAAATGCAATGCAGCTCTTTGGGACTCTTTATCCCAATAAGTACTTAGTACATTCTTCCTAAGGATCCTGAAACAGCTAATGTTTCTTCAATTTTTCAGAGTGGAAGCCTGGTTGTAGTAGACTTTGAAATCAACTGACACAAAGGACCAAAATCAATCTCACTTTTTCCCCCAGACCTAAATCAATAACCTAGATATTGAACATGTTAAGTATTTTGTCTATTTCATCTCTCTCTTAAACAATAACAACCATTTCACTTCAGGGAACAAGTTTGCTAGTCTTGAATGCCTCTGTTAGCATGATACTGAGGAAAAAAGGACAATGAGGCAGGTAAATCCCCTGGGAAAATGAAAATACAAACCCACAAAGCAATAGTATTTCCCATTCCACTGTAGTAATGGAACCTGAGAACCAATGACTGTGTATAAAAGGGTGAAACCTGATTATCTTTCTATGGCTCCATACATTCAATTAGTTCCAGCCAGAAAGTGTGTTATGTGTTCTTCTGTAGTTTTCAACTACATGACATGACAATACATGACATGACAATGTGGTAATGAATCTACTAGTTCATTACCAAACACTTTGTTAACTCCCTAATTCAACATCCCATCAACAGAAGCCCTTATAACCTCAGGAAAAGGAAGTACATACACCTTGACTTCTATGGGGTTCAGGAGGAAGCTTGGGGAGAAGGGAGAGCAGAAGCAACTTAGGATCTATCTGTGGAGAGAAGATCAGATAGGAAACCTGGAGGTGGGCTGGAAAGCCTGAGAGCTGGCAGGGACAGAAGTAGTCACAGTTAGAGGACAATGAACTAGTAATGGCAGCCCAAAGAAAAGAGTGAAGGGATTATGAGTGGGGATGTACTTCAAATGTGTGTAATTAAGTAACCGTGTAACTGCTGAAAATGTCAGTGGTTACACAGTTACATGCAGAGCAGCAGTCAACTCCCTGGGAGCCGTTGCACACGAGTAGATGGCTCCCCCCACGGTACTGGCTCCCGTCTACCACCCCACGCTGCTGCCTCCATGGCAGCAGGCAGCTCCCCAGGACCTGGTGTGCGCTGGGAGCTGGCTTTTAAACTAGATTCCCGCGCATCCCAGAAGCCTGCGTTTAACCGTGAATGTTAACCGATGAGGGTAACTTTCACATCCCTTGTTATACGGTGTGTGAGAAAATACTTTTTATTCCTGCCTTCTGTTGGTGAGAGAGCAAGCTTTTTGAGTTCCTCTCTCAGCAGCAGAATGTGGGCTAACAAAAGATACTACCTCACCTGTCCTATCTTTGTAATATCCTAGGACCAATATGGCTACAACAGCATTACATGCCGTGGGTTATAATGCTAGTTGCTTTTAGACCAGTGTACTAGACTGGCCTGAGGGGCTCTGTTAGAAACTTGCTTTGTTTACTATAACCCATTAGAGAAATTGTAACTTGAGTATTTGAAAGTTTTATTCTGGCTGCCTTACTAAAGGAATTCTCATTTACACCAAGTGTGTTTCTGGGAATATGCCCAGGGCTTCAGCCTGCAGGGCCTAGTGCTAGGAAAGCTATTGCCTCTAAGGTTGTGGTACACCCAGCACGCTACTGAACACCTAGGGAACTAGTCTACCATCAAGCCCATAATAGTGAGTGGGGTTTGTTACATTTTAATTTGCCCTGAATAAGGTTGTCACATACAAGTCACTCGTAATAGACACATAAAAAGAAATAATGGGCCATACCACCTGTAAAAACAAGCCGGAATGGAGCAAAAATCTCCACAAAGACATGGATGCGCAGTAGCTGCTATTCATCTTTGGATGGGTTACCTCTGGATGCAGCGCAGACAGCTAGCCTACAAACTGCAGAATGAATTTTAAACCACTCTCCCACTTCCTCGCAAAGTCCATTTCATTGACATTTGTGCAGAATGAGGTAAATTTCACACTGAATACACATTCAGCTAAAAAGAGGGTATAAGCAAGGAACTAATTTCCTATATATCATATTTACTATAAATGGCAAGCAGCTGTCTAATAAACACTGCATGATACAGCATGTCAGGCTATTCTGCACCACAATCTGCACCCTGAGAGATGCCACAGACCCAATGTCATTTGTTGAAACATGACTCCACAAAGTTCAGTAAAAAAATGACGGCAAATGGTACCTAATCTAAACAATCTCTTGTAGTATAATACACTAGGAAAGATTAAGTTTGAAAACATCATGTCTTCCCTTCACTGTTAACCAAATTCTTCCCTTTTGTTCACCTATTTTCAAAAGATATGGGGAAGTTCTGTATATTAATGCAGCACTTTTTGACAATATGTGAAGTTATTTTTCATACAAATTATACCGCTTTCACTATTTCATTACACTTGCTAAAGATAAAATTATGGTTCATCTTCCTATCCTATTCTCATTAAAATATTCATATTTGCTTTCTTTTTAATATTACAAAGTTGCGTAATTATACAATTTTAAGTTGCTGAACAGTCTGCATCCAAAATAGAACTTATGCTTCCTGGATCCCAATTTGAAAAGATTAAAATTCTGTTTAATCCTTAATTTTCTCGAGCTGAACAATCTCCCTTTTATGGGGAAACTTTAACAACTCCAAATGAAGACCTGCTATAAACTGAGGAAGTCTATTGCTCTTGTAAAAGCAGTTAACTAAAACTAAGTTAAAATTTTCCTCACATTGTTTATTTAGTGATATTTGTCAGGCTCTGTGTGGAACAAAATCAGTATCAATTTAATCATGGCAAAGCTGAAAAGAGTTATGACAGGATGTTAATATAAACCCTAAATATACAGGACTCAATTGTGCTCTCAATGAGGTAAGCCATATTGCAGGGATGCAAGGAAGTCAATGGCTGAATAGAATAATCTTTAAAGGTACAATACTTTCTGGATAGTGGACGAAATCTTAACCCATTTAGGCACTGATCCCAATCATAACCAACCCACACAGAGGGTTAGGGCTGGAGAGGTTAGGACTATGTGATTTGCTATAACCTTGTGAAACCGAGACTTTAAAGCAGGCAGCACTAGTCTGCTCCAAGCCATTGTATATAAGTGCTCAGAAAGGTGGATTATGCCTAACTCCTAGTATGTTATGCAGAAGAGGCCTTGGAGCTCTTTATCCCCTCTAGTGCACCTGATCAGAGGGATAAATCAATGATCTGGAAGAAAACCAAATCCCTGCTGGTACAATTTGCAGATGACACAAAAACTGATGAAGTGGTAAACAATTATATGGACAGGTCACTTCTACAGAGCAATCTGGATTTCATGGTAAACTGGGCTTGCTTGAATAACATATTAATACATCTAAATTCAAGATCATACATCTAGGAAGCAAGGAAACTGGTTAGACTTCCAGCACGGAAGATTTTATTTTGGAGTAGAGACTTAGGAAAAACAACTCCGGGGTTATAATGAGACAGGACCATATTTTTGTTTTGGTCAGGCACAGCAGAATGGCATCTCAGTCCATGATTGGTGTCTCAGTACTATAGTAGGGATGTAAATTCACAGTTAAAAAGTTAACTGGTTAAATGGAATGTTTAACTGGTTAACCGAAATGTTGCAAAACAGGATGCTTGCAGAATCACCACCCAGGCCCACAAATTACCTTATGAAACTAACAAATCAGGCAACCACTGCTTGCTAACTCCAGATTTCAGATCCAGGGAACAGATTTATTTCAGCATAGGTAAAAAGTGCCACTTGCCAGTGAACAGTTGAGATACACCTGGGCAATGTTCTGACTGAATATGCACAGACAAGGCTGTTAACAAACAAAGGTAAAGTCTTTAGTCTCCATATACTCTTTTATACTCAAACTGATACCCTACACAGTCTGTCTATCAATGCCCTTCTTTTCTGATTCCTTACATATTACTGATTAACAATATCTATGACCAAATATAAGATTATGTATTATATCCTCGATTATACAAGTTTTATCGACTAATCATAGCAATAACAAAACTATCAATGTTGATATTTGACAACAATTTGGGGAACTTTCTTTTTATCCTGGTTATATTTTCCAGCATCATAGTGATGTCTCATTGTAGAGTCATCCTTGTCCTATATGCAAATTAGGGACAATTCAAATGTTGAACAGGATACTGAGCAAAACGAAGTGTCATTTTGCAAAGGTCTGACGAACCAAACTAAACTAGGTTTACACTTACATTGATTATATAGTTGCTTATATATATTACTAACTAGCAAGTGACAGATGCATAGAAATGATCCATTACATACATGATAAAATATGCTTAAGCTCTTGCCATTTTACATGAAGTAAATTCCTTTAATGATTGTCTCACCTTCGTACATTAGCTCATTCAGTAGAGAACTTCTATTTCTTGTATAATACAGTTTAATTTTGGGCAGCAAAATAACAGCATATTCACCTCTTTTAAATCAGATGGTAAGTATGCCATCTATGCTTACAAAAGGTACAAGGTAGTTCTACTACTTTCACCATTAATGTGTGCTTGAGATCCCACAGTTCTCATACATACTTAACTACAGGTTGATCCTATCTAGTCTGGCACACTTGGGACCTGAAAAGTGCCGAACCAGAGAATTTCCTGAACCATAGGAGGTCATTATAATAATGAGTAGGTTCTTTTTATTTCACCAAGGCAAATAAATGAAACGCTTGTAATACTGCTTAATAATGTATGACTATACTGATATACTCTATATAAGCCTATGCCTAGCCAAGGCTTATCAGCTCTCTTTGTAACAAAAGTGTTAGTGTTGTTATATACTTTCAGTGTACTAGCACAAAGAATAAGCAGATAAAGCATAAAAGACCATGCTTAGGCTTAGCCGCATTACCAAGACTTCCACTATTTGCTGGACTCTTAGAAGAAATTTAGCAGTAAATTACAGCTAAATAACAGTACAGAACAAAGAAAGCCAAGCCTGGCAGCTGTAAACTAACTTTATGTGACTGCAGGAAACTTGGTCACACTCACGATAAGCGGACATCCAACTATCTAAAATCTTACTGGACCACAGATGTTGCCAGACCAGAGTGTGCTGGACTAGAGAGATTCAATGTGTACTTTCATCAAATAGTGCTAGTTTCAGTCACATCATCAAAATGAAACTTTAGTGAAGCCAATTAATTGATTTTGTTGCTCAATTATGTTGTCCACAACTGATCATGCTGGTCCCTTTGATACCAATATTTCTTGATTTTGTAAGAGTGGTTGTTACTGAAGGGTGAGCCACAAAGTGAAACTTTGCAAAGTACATAAAAAGCAGCTCAGCCACAAACAAGAGAATTGACCTTTCCATCTTAGAAAACAGCAACATGAACCTGAAGGAAACATTTATGAAGTGGAAGTGGAATGTGAAAACAATCAGGCAGAATACTAGGAAACATTTCCCAACACAGAATCATCAGACTGTGACTAGACTTTTCTGAAAGAGTGTGGTCCCATCTAAACCTGTTTAAGATCATTTCCACAGGAAAGGGTAACTGCTAAGTAGGGCAACTGACAATGCCAAATTCATTTCAAGATTAACTCCAGGTAGATATTACAAAAAAAGTAGAGATTAAATGAAATTTCAAAATTTCTTAATGACCCATAAGTCATATTGGAGCCTGTATTGTAATACAGAAAAATCTGCCCAGAGTCAGGCATATCTGTGAAATGGTTTTTATTCAAAAACTATAAATTTTCATATTCCCCATTATGATAAAGTACTCTAATCTATTACAGTGGGGTATTAATAGCAGCACACATTCAGGGAGACAGATAATAAGAGTACCGGTTGAACCACTGTAGTCCAGCATCCTTGGGACCTATTAGTGCTGAACCAGAGAATTTGATGAACCATGGGAGGACAATATTGTCTAGCAGCATTACCAACACTTCCACTGCTTACTGGGCTCCTTGAAGACATTTAGGGATGAATTAGAACTAAATAACAGCACAAAACACTGAGAGCCAGGACTGGTGGCTGGGACCACTGGAAATTTGGCCACGCTCATGATAAGTGGACATATGGCTAACTAAAATCATGTAGGACCATGGATGTTGCTAGACCAGAGAGTGCCAGACTAGAGAGGTTCAAATGGTACAACTTATAAACATATATTATCTTTATTCTCTGTTATCAAGGGATTGCCTCCTGTAGCATCATTCTCCCAAATGCTGCATCAGCCAAGAATTGGACTGGATGTCCAACTCAGATAACTGAATATGGGCAAATAGATGACCATCTGCTTGCCAGTCATTCTGAAATGATAGACTGGGAGGCTTACTTTTCCAATGGCACTATGTGGTTATATATTTTAGCCCACTAAGAGGTCTATATATTTTCATGCCAAGTGCATTGAGAAGACAAAACTCCTTTCCAGTTCTGAGACAGGGCAGCTGATATTTTGACCCTTGGCTCACTGAGAGGAAAAATTGATGACTATCTTTAAAATGAAGAGATACAAACAGGATCAACACAGGGGAGACTGTTACCTCAAAGAAAAGCCCCCACTCAACTTGCCCTAGCTTTCTTCAGTTGACCCCTCTGGTGTGGCATTTAAAATTTCTGTCAAAGCTTTCTGCCCAGTCCAACTGTATTGTAACTTCCTGTGGAAGGATGAAAGCCTGTTTCCACATATCAGATTACATACATTAATAGGAAATCTGTTCTAAAATGTCTCAAAACTGTGCCATACTGGATCACTTTGAGCTCCAAACATTCATATTTTATCTCCAAGCCTCTAGCACTCTTCTTATTCCTGAGTGCATGACACAACCTTGTAAGTTGCCATGAGACATGATGGCTACTCTCTGCAGCTTGCATATTGCAAAAGTTATTTCACTCTTCATTCATCTGTCAGGTGAGACACAAGAGCGTATTGAAGATCTACAGGCCTCACATGCTCCCAGGCCAACAGAAAAATTATATGTGGCATCATCATCTACAAATGAAATGAGGGGAAAGGCTGGCAGTATCTCTGAGCTAGACAACTTTTTTCACTGTTGTCATAATTCTTCCCATCACTCCTGAATCTTAATACACGGTCACCACTTTTCATTCAGATTTATAGCTATCTACAGAGCTGGTGCATTTCCCTATCTGGTACCAAGCGGTGATTCTCCAATCTTAGCTGCTCATTTCTGTGGGTTTCTTCTACTGCTTTGTTCTTGTACATTAAGCTCAATAGACAGTGATATAAGGACAAAAGTGTGTTCCTCTGGGAGCAGCTGCCTGATCAAAAAATCAGAACTGAAAATGCTGTCATCCAACAAGGTAAAGTATATAAGGACATATAAGTGAGGAGATGGAGAAGATTTCCTTCTGACCTATTGAGAACAGAAAAATCCCGTATGTTGATTAAATGGATATGGCCTTCTGCATCTTGGACTTGATCTCTACTGACAACATACAGAGGTATTCTAACTCAAACATTGGTCCATTCCCAACAGATTTCTTTGTGACCAGGAACAGGATGAAGCAGAGATCGATTATCTCACTTCACAAAGGGTAGCAATTATTCCAATGCCTTTCCTAATTCTCCTTGGTTTAGAAAATAGCTCTGAGGTCATCAAGGGAATGACAGTGAGAGCAGACCCAACCAGCCTAGAACTGAAGACATTTCCTGTAAAGGACCTGTTAGAAGGAAAATTTCCTCCATCCTGTACTCTGAGGTGTGCACAGAGGAATCAGATTCATAACCGGATCTTCTTTCTAGGCTTATTCACTATGCTGCGCTGTGAGTGGATAAGCAAAGGTACCAAACACAGATTTATCTGCCCTGTTGTGCTCCATAAAGATGAACAGAGATGCTGCTGTTCTGCCATACAGCACTCTGTGAGGGTGATCAGGGCTACAAAACAGTGAACTACTTTGCCAATCTGATGTTGCCCAAGGCCTTTTGTAACCAGAGGGGAAGAGCAGAGGATATTCCGACACATACTAGCTGCCTCCAAAAGGCCTATTCCCCTGTCTTCCTCTATCTTTGACTGCCCTGCAGCACTCCATGGAAGTGAACCAGGGCTGAAGCCCCCAGAGTTTTAGGCAAATAGAAAAGAGTTTCTCATATGACAAAGAGGGCAACACACTGTCAGCAGAGAACTAATGCTCACCAGTTAATTGGACAAGGAAGTGGGACAGCCCTCTACTCACTGTGGATCGGCTGGTAGGACCCCAGCCAGTCAGCTGGAGCAGCTCCCCTGACCACTGAGGACCAGGTTGGAAGAGCCTCCCACCCAGTGGGCTGACCAGACCCCAGTTGCTTAACCAACTGCAATTAAACAGTTAACCAGTTAATTTTTTCTCTGCATATTTACATCCCTAGAAGGGACCACTGTGAACACCTCGTCTGACCTTCTGTACAGCAATAGAATACCCCCAATCACAAAAAATATTATTCTTTTTGAATTTGAACATATCTTTTAAAAAACATCCAAACTTGTTTTTAAAATTTCCATTGGAAGAGAATACACCACAACCCTCAGTAAATTATTCAAATGGGTAATCACTGGATGATTAAGGGTCCTGTTCATTCCCTCTGAAGCATATTGCATTGGTCACTGTCAGAAGACAGGATACCTGGCTAGATGGACCTTTGGTCTGACCCACTACGGACATTCTTCTGTTCTAATTACCCTCTCTGTAAAAATATTGCACCTTATTTCCAGTGTGAATTTGTCTGACTTCAGCTTCTAGCCACTGAATCATCCTTTGCCCTCCTATGCTAGATTGAAAATACCATTATCCAATATCTGTTCCCTACATAAGAGAATGGTATCTAGCTGCAGAGGCAAAACTGTAATTTTTGAGTGATATTACATTTTTAGTTCTTTCAATCTGACACTGAATATGAAAACAAACTTAATGATCACTTTCTAATTTTATTTTAGTGACAACAAAATGAACTTTTGGTGGGCATCAGGCTAATATGGGCATTTTGCAATGGCTTTTAGGATTAGGTATTCACCTTAATCCCTGGTGGACATTACAATAACATCAATTGGAGTAATCTGCACAAGAGTCATAGGCAGCATACAACAGTCATGATTCAAATATGTCAAGGTTTGCCTACATAAATAGTGTTACTTTAGTATTTGACATCTTTCTTAATACTATTAAATGCAGTACTTTTAAAGATTTTAATAATGATCTCTGTATGGTACACTTCCTCGCAGAAATTTTTGCTGCAACATGCTTGTGTAAAATTATTTCACACATATCACCAAATATATTTAAATACAGTGTCACAAACTGTTACTTTTGTAGGCACAAGATGTCAATAAAAGAAAAAAGTGTGAGTAAAAATGATAGTGAGTAGTTCACATTCACTAGTACTGGATTTAGGTTAGTAAAGGTTATTCCACATATTCACTACACACAGATCTCTTACATAAGTATCTCTTGAACTATAATACTCAGTGATAGGCACTGGGACTTTAACCACATGCATTGTCCAGTAGGGCTAAAACCCTTTTCAATAAACTGTTACTGTAAGTGTTGAACTACTTAAGACTCCAAGTGGTATTTGCCTCTATGGAAAATGCATTTTTTAGGTCCACGGTACAATGTGAAATTCTGAGAGCACAGGACCTCATCCTATTGTTTTTTTCTAGGGCTCTCAATTGACATGCTGCCCCAGCACTTCAAAGGGGCAGCGCTGCATGGAGCCCGGGGTCAGCGGAGAATTCCAGCTCCTCCCTGGGCTCCATGCAGCACTGCCCCATTGAAACACCGGGGTGGCGTTTCAAAGGGGAGGCACACGCGATTAATCGCACGATTAATCATGAGTAATTTTTTTAAGTGCTTGACAGTCCTAATTTTTTCACATTTAGGGAATGGAAAAAATTGTTTATATTAATAAGCCTTCAAACTTCACTCTGGTCCCAGTCCGGCACTATTCTGCATAATGTTGCTTGGTGACAATACTGCAGTACCTCCAGCATTAAATACAACCGTCATCAGAAGTAAAGCAGAGTGGCTTCTGTGTAGATGTTCTGGTTAAATAACATGTAGAGAGTGATGGCCTTGAATCTTTACACATCCAATGTCCTTCTTGAAATCCCCTTTTTCGTGAATGCTAAGACCTGTGCTACCCAATATAGTTTGTGAAATAGCTATTGCTGCACCAGTGAGAGACCTCTTGCTTGCTGAAAGTTCTGCACAACTGACCCAACTCCTTGTGATATGAAAGGTGCACAGAAGCAGGCCTATAGAAATTAATCACACTGTTAGAGAAAAACTGAAATTTAGCAAGACTAAAGCAACAAGTATGATAATGAAAAGATTTAAACATGTTTATGGCAGAGCATTGTAATAGCATGCTATGAATAACCAACTTCTTTCTACCTCTCATAAAATATGTGCCTGCACAGTAACAAAAGTTCCAATTAAGATTGAAAGCATTCACATCTAAACTTCTGCCATTCTTACTGAAAGGTTTTCCATGACACTAGTTAAATGTTAATATCACTGGAAATAAATGACCGTAGGATCTGAAGAAAGAGTTTCCAATAGCATTAGCAATGAAAAAATATAAATTACAGCACACAGCAATTAAATATGCTACATATATGCTATCCTCAATAGTATGCTAAAAATAATCTGAAACAAATTCTATCAATGTTAGAAAAAAATCAAAACCTGCTATATAACGTCAATAAAGATAAATATATTACATTCTTCCCATAAAACCAATACTTATTATGTGACATTAATAGAACGATAATGTTCATAACAATTGAAATAAGCAACCTAAGATATAATACATTAAATAATTGTAATAAGCTTGGGAGAAGTCAAATTATGTTTTTGATAATATAAATGGATAACATCAATTTTATTTTTACTGATCTAAAATTTTATAATTGAACAAAATTATGGGTTTTAAACTTTTTTCTATTTTTTAGCTATTTAAATTTTCAGTGTGGTGGGAAATTATTCCAGGGTCAAACAATAATTATTTAATTATAGCGGTTGCTTAACTTCAAAAAATTAAAGATTTATAACTGTTAACACACAAATTATCTCATATGTAAAAATACTAAGTAAATTTCCTTAAATGATGCTCTAATACTTTCTCAAGCAGACATTTTCTTACCTTGCTAATCTGTAAATTTCTATTATCAAGGGAAATATTTTTCTGACAGTTTGTGTGTAAATGTCAAAATCCACATTTATTGACATTTACTGATAAAAATCTAATCCTTTCAAGATTAATTATTATATCAACTGGAATATCAACCTTAAAATGTTGAGACTATTTTTCCAATATTTGCCTGTAATTAATATACACTCAAGACACTTTTCTTGCTATCATGTTTGCTATGTACTCCAACTACACCAACTGCAAATGATAGCTGTTATTAACAACTATGCCTATCAAAGTATTTGTAAGAGTCTGGAATGAAGCCATCACTTGCAACCCCCAACAAATCTGGCCAGACTACTATCCATTGCCTTGTGCCAAGAATTATATCTCCACAGTCACAGTTTCCAGAGTCATGAAGCTGTTGTACAAACTGACATGAACAGCTGATGTCAAATCTACATCTAATATTAGACTTAAATAAATCATTAAGCATTTATAGTTACTGAACGGGTGTATAGCAAATAAAACTACTGCTCAAAGATAAGTTCAGTACACCCATTTAACCATCACCTTTCCAAAATGTCTGTGTATGCATCTTCAAATTCTACCGAGAGACTACACTACAGAGAAGGGCTAGTAAGTAGGCAGATCATGGGCCAAATTTGGATCACCAGATGCCTTTGAACTGACGCCAAAATCTTTTTATTTACTTATTATCAATATAGTTTTTATTATTATTTGCTCTGAAGTCTGGACCTTGACTGTACCTTCACTAAGAAATTTGGTCCCTGATAAAAAATAACTGATTACCCCTGCTACATAGTGCCATATCTGGATCATGGCTTATGAAGTTATCACAGATTTAAAAAAATCAACAGAATGTTGAATAAATCAATGTACCTCATGAATAAAAAATTATATAATTTACCTCCATAAGCAACAAAAATGGAGGAAGATCAGATGACTCAACAGTAAGTCAGACTACTACTGTGGTCCACCAAGTGGATTAACAATTGAGAAATCTTTGGATCGGTTCTGATTTCACATTTTTCTACTATTGAAAATGTTAATTCTTGTTTTCTTACAAATTATCTTTCATCCACTCTATAGCCAAAACTTTTATTACTGTAGTGATTTTCCAATCACTAAATTAATTCATCAAACTGGCAACACAATAATTGAGGGGGATATAGGAAGTGAAAAACCACAACAAATATTGCTGTCTTGCCAATGAATCCTCTAGATAAAATGTAAACACAATTTTTTCTATAAATTAAGTTATTTTGAGCAAATTAAAGTGTTTCCTTTATCTCCTTGTAGATAAATTATTTAATATGCCACAAAACAGGAACAGAATTAGAATATAAAAATTAAACATTAAGGGAGAGCAAACAGTTTGGAAAATCAATAAAAATCAGAAAAGTGGTAATGCATTTGCAAAATATTAACAGAAGAATCTATAATATAGTTATTAAATGTCATATCTCAATTCTTACTGGAAATGGATTATTGAATCTAATAATGAAAGATTATAATTCTTGCTATATTCAAAAAGAAACTCCGCTGACTATAAGTAATGAAAGTCAAATCATGTTACATTTGCTTACTCATATTAATAGACATCTACAGTACTTTCATCAGAAGCACTAGTAATGTTTGATAGTTAGTCACAAATGCAGGTACCATTAGGCAATGGACAAAGGCAACCGACAAAGCAAGAGGACAACTCCAATTTAACTGCCCTGTAAGATACATACTAATTAGCTGAAAAGCTACGAAATCCTAGCTAGCATGTTAAGTCTGCTACATGACAGTATAATTTGACTTCTTAAAGGATTATGCAAATTACAACTCATCATTCCATTACACGACTGAAAAAAGTGACAGCTAATTTATACATAACACACCTTTCAAATCCCTAAGATGTGAAACACCTGTGCAATATACTTTGCCTAGATTTTCAACTGTATACGTGCTTGTTTACTGCAATATACAGAAGACATTTAATTAAGTCACAGGATTTTTAATCTGCTTTTTAACTTTTAGAGCACAATTCCAAAGATTTAAACAACAATGTTCTATCCCTGTTTTAGTGGTTTTTCATTTAAATAGAAGTATAAGATTTCAATACATGTTTAATTTCTGATAGCGGGAGAGCACGAGCACTAATGCACGAGCCAGAGGTAAGACTCACACAGATTTCAACATACTTCTGGTAGGTAGATTCACAGTAGATTCCGTCATATCTGTAGATTTTCCTACATTCTGATTGGTTGGGCAGAGGATGCTGGACAGTTATTCTGTAGAGGTATCAAAAACAGATATACATGACTAGAGATTCTCTACAGTCAACTGTAATGCAGGACAATAAGTATGTTGAATTTTAACATCTGCATTGTGCACACACATCCAGCGGTTTCCCCCTTTTTTTTTTTTTTTTTTTTTTTAAATTTGCAAGGAGAGTAAACAAAACCTCAGTTCTCCACAAGAACAATGTTTCTCTTCTCAAAGCCATGAATGTGGAAGAGGCAAAGAATTTCACATATATAAAACTCAATGCATTCTTTACATATGTGAGTTAAATAAAATACTACTTAGCTAATTGCCATGCTTTGCTGACTACTGCAATGTGTAGTCATGCAGAATTCCCACTGACATAAATGGGAGTTTTGCCTGAGCAAGGACTAAAAATTCCAGCCAATTAAAACCCTGAGCCTGCTCCCACTGAAGTCAACAGTAAATCTCTGACTGACTTCAGTAACAAAGGGCCAGGCCCTTTTAGGGTCTGATCTTAAAGGTGCTGATCACAATCTGAATAGTGCTCTATGGCTTTAATTTCCATTGACATCAAGGGATGGCAAAAGCACTTGGCATCATTCATAAATTGCTTAGCACCTTGTGAAATTAGGCCCTTAAAATCTCTCAAAGATTTGCCTTGTATTTCACTTCAGCTCCCTTACTTATAACCAAAAAGTTATAATTCGGCTAAAAAAAGATCAACATTGTTTTAAAAATAAACAATTCATTTAAAATAATATTCAACTGACAAATTATGATTAACTTTTCTGACATGCAATTAACTTTTTAGGTGATTTTGTATCTTCTACAAATTAAAAATTATTTTCCCTTTTGGAAAAAATAAAATTTAGTAGGAAGGTAGCTGAAAATGTATCATTGTAAAGAATACAAGTAAAAAAATGTTTAACCAACTGAGTAGTATTTTGTTAATATCATTCTAAAACCTTTCATAGACATTATCTACATGTAGTTTCTGAGCACTGTTATCTTAATATCTCCAAGCCAATCTTATAACTAAAAATTCTGTAAGCAGAATATTTATTTTAATAGCACCTTGATAATTTTTGGTTCTCCCCAAAAAGCTGGTTATTTTAACGTTGCAGAAACCTAGGCAAAGTTATAGAAGAAACTGAGTTAAAAACGCAATGTTTCCATGGCATTAAACTTCAGGGTTTCTATATTCTTGGCCAATACTGTGTAATAGTTCTGATTAAAGTTATTTCTCTGCTTTTTCAGTTATTTAAAAAAACACTAGAAAAAAAAAAGGAAAAATCCTGCTGTGAAAATACCAGGCCAAAAAATGAATCAACATAAATCCCACAGTCCCAGTGACTTCAGTGATATTGCATGGAATCTAAATTCGAACAGAAATTGGCCAGCTGCGCTTAAATTGAACAAAAATTT